>NW_006921728.1:4882406-4885777 GCF_000298275.1 Orycteropus afer afer | reverse complement strand
TTATCCATAATTTGTTATGATCCACACAATCAAATGCTTTTGCATAGTCAATAAAACACAAGTAAACATCTTTCTGGTATTCTTTGCTTTCAGCCGCAATCCATCTGACATCAGCAATGATATACCTCATTCCATGTCCTCTTCTGAATCCAGCTTGCTTTTCTGGAAGTTTTCTGTCAATATACTTCTGCAACCATTTTTGAATTATCTTCTGTAAGATTTTGGGAGCTCTGGTGGCCTAGGACCTAAGGCATTTGACTGCTAACCAGAAGGCTGGCGGTTCAAACCCAATAGCCATTCCTCAGAAAGAAGATTGGGCAATCTACTTCCATAGTGATATTGTCTCAGAAACCCAAGGAGGGGTTGGTATGAGTTGTATCCGACTCATAGCAGTGGGTTTTTTTTTTGTTGTTGTTGTTCAGTAAGATTTTACTTGTGTGTGATATTAATGATACTGTTCAATAATTTCCACATTCTGTGGGATCACTTTTCTTTGGAAAGGATACAAATATGGATCTCTTCCAGTCAGTTGGCCAGGTAGCTGTCTTCCAGATCTGTTGGCATAGACGAGTGGGTGCCTACAGCACAGCATGTTTGTTGAAACATGCTCATCTCAATGGGTATTCCTTCAATTCCTGGAGCCTTGTTTTTTTGCCAATACCTTCAGTGCAGCTTCAACTTCTTCCTTCAGTACCATTGGTTCTTGATCATATGCCACCTCCTGAAATGGATGACCACCAACCAATTCTTTCTAGTACAGTGACTATGTATTCCTTCCATCTTCTTTTGATGTTTCTTGCATTGTTCAATATATTGCCCATAGAATCTTTCAGTACTTCAACTTGAGGCTTAAATTTTTTCCTCGTTTTTTCAGCTTGAGAAATACCAAGTGTGTTCTTCCCTTTTGGTTTTCTAACTCTAGGTGTTTGCACATTTCATTATAATAATTGACTTGTCCTCTTGAGCTGCTCTTTGAAATCTTCTGTTCAACTCTTTTACCTTGTCATTTCTTCCATTTGCTTTAGCTACTCTCCACTCAAGGACAAGTTTCAGACTCTCTTCTGACATCCATTTTGGTCTTTTCTTCCTTTCCTGTCTTTTTAATGACTTTTTGCTTTCATCATGGATGATGTTTTTGATATCATCCCACAATTCCTTTGGTTTTTGGTCATTGTTGTTCAACGCATCAAATCTATTCTTTAGATGGTCTCTAAATTCAGGAGGAATCTAAACAAGGTGATATTGTGGCTCTCATTGACTTGTTTTAATTGTCTTCAGCTTCAACTTGAACTTGCATATGAACAGTTGATGGTCTTTTCCACAATCAACTCCTGGACTTGTTTTGACTATAGATAATGAGCTTTTCCATCACCTCTTGCCACAGATGTAGTCAATCTGATTCCTGTGTACTCCATCTGGTGAAGTCCACATGTATAGCCATGGTTTGTGTTGTAGAAAAAAAGGTATTTGGAATGAATAAGTCATTGGTCTTGCAAAATTCTATCATGTGATCTCCAGCATTACTTCTATCACCAAGGCCAAATTTTCCAACGACTGGTGATTCTTCTTTGTTCAACTTTTGCATTCCAGTCACCAGTGATAATTAACACATCTTGATTGCATATTTGGTCAATTTCAGACTGCAGAAATTGATAAAAATCTTCAATTTCCTCATCTTTGGGGTTGGTGGTTGGTGAGTAAACTTGAATAATAGTAGTATTAACCAGTTTTCCTTGTAGGCATATGGATAATATCCTATCACTGACAGCACTGTACGTCAGGATAGATCTTGATACATTCTTTGTGATGATGAATGCTACACCATTCCTCTTCAATTTCTCATTCCTGGCATAGTAGAGCATATGATTGTCTGATTCAAAATGGCCAAAACTAGTCCATTTCAGCTAACTAATGCCTAGGATATTGATTTGTATGTGTTCCATTTAATTTTTGACAACTTCCAATTTTCCTAGATTTATACTTTGTACATTCATGTTCCGATTATTAATGGATGTTTGCAGCTGTTTCTTCTCACCTTGAGATATGCCATATCAGCCAATGGAGGTCCCGAAAGCTTTATTCTGTCCACATCATTAAAGTCAGGTCTACTCTGAGGAGGCATCTCTTCCCCAGTCTATTTTGAGTATGTTCTGACCTGAGGGGATCATCTTCTGACACTATATCAGACAATGTTTCAGGGCTATTCATAAAGTTTTCCAGTAATATATCAGGCAGTGTTTCACTGCTATTCATAAGGTTTTCACTGGCCAGTTCTATGAGAAATGGATAGGCTCTTCCTTCCTCCGAGTCAGTCTTAGTTTGGAAGCTCCACTGAAAGCTGTCCACCATGGGTAACCCTGCTGGCATTTGTAACACTGGTGCCATGGCCTCCGGCCTCACAGCAACATGCAAGCCACCACAGTATGACAAACTGATAGACAAATTCGTCTCCCTTAGCTGTTCCAAACTGCTCTGCTTGCTTCCTGGTCTCCCTCAGTTACTCCAAACTCTAGTACAAACCTTCTTATTGTGCCTAAAGGATCAGAATGGGAAGGACCTGAAATGGGGGCCTTCAGGGTAGGAAAGAATTGCTATGTCCATGGAAATATCTTGGAAAATAAGAGTAGGGCTGGGAGAAGGATTGAGGGTGGTGGAGCATTATTTCCATGGATTTTGGTTAAGACGGGAGATGAAAGGTACAGGATCTGCCAATCAGGGTCATTTGCCATGAACATGTCAACAAACAAGTTCACATGCACTTTTAGCAGGTTTTCAGTGGGATAGACAAGTTAACCAAAGGTTAATTCTCATGTACAACTCAAAAGTAATGATGTGAACATAGCTATTTGGGGTATTTGGCCAAGGAAACCAAATTGTACTTTCAGATTATGCTAGATAGGTTGTTTTGTGTAGTCTTGCCAGATATATTATATTCCTTGTGCCAGCCTAAGAAGTCAGCTTGGAGTCTAACTATTTGCTCAATTGGCCAAAACAAACCTAGATTCAACTTTGGTCCATAAGTGCTGGTACTCAAGAGGTTCTTCTAAGTGAGGTGAAAGGAATTCAGAAGTTTCCAGAGAGACCAGGAATGATAATACAGGTTGTTGTTGTTGTTGTTAGGTGCTGTCGAGTCATTTCTGACTCATAATGACACCATGCACAGCAGAATGAAACACCGCTCAATCCTACGCCAGCTCCATGATTCTTGCTATATTTGAGCCCATTGTTGCAGCCACCATGTCAATCTATCTTGTTGAATGCCTTCCCCTCTTTCGTTGACACTCCACCTTACCAAGCATGACATCCTTCTCCAGGGAATGGTCCCTTCTGACAACATGACCAAAGTAGGTGAGATGAAGTCTGGTCATTCT
>NW_006921728.1:4874166-4875931 GCF_000298275.1 Orycteropus afer afer | reverse complement strand
CCGACTTGATGGCACATAACAACAACAACAACAGCCAGAGTTACAGTGGCACAAGACAGCAGGAACCAGGAGACCAGCACAAGATGGCTATGGTGGGGCTTGCTACCCATGGAGCTAAGAGCTGTGACACTTACCTGAGAAGATCCCCAAGCAGGGGTCTGCAGCACCAGGCCCTGAGCAGGTCCTGGTAGCAGCAAGGCCCCTAGGAGCAGAGGGCACGAAGTTGTCCTGATCAAGAATTGTACTCTAAGTTTTCCTATTATTTCAGAGTTGTTTCTGATCCCACATTGTACCTTTTTTTTTTTTTTTCTTTTCCCTAATAAACCACTTAACTCTAAGTAAGTTCATGAGTTCTGTGAGACATTGCAGGGAAATACCAACCCCAAAATACTGAGAGGAGGGAGAATAGTTGATGTTAGAGCTGATGCAGTGGTATAGCAGTTTAGAAGAGTTGGACATTTGGGATATCTTTAACCTTTGCCACACAGGAACCACCTATGTACTGATCCTTATAAAATAAATTATTTATTTACCCTCCAATACTCTACCTGATTTGTATTTTTCATTCTTCTTGCAGAAAGCTAAGTCAAACTAACATATGTCTGATTTAGGCATAGATATTAGAGCAGTGGTTCTTAATCTTTTTGTTTTATTTAATTTTTTTTTTTTAGTAGTGTTTCCACCTCTCCCCTCCCACCTCTGGTAACCAAGAAAAAAATTTCCTTCCATATATAAACTTCCCTTGACTTTTTACAACAGTGAACTAATACAATATTTGTCCTTCTGTGATCAACTTATTTCACTCAGCATAATGTCCACATTATATAGTGTTTTGCAGATTCTAGATTATTTTTTAGGGTTGCATAGTATTGCATCATGTGTATGTACCACAGTTTGGTTATCCATTCTTCTGTTGATGAGCACATGGGTTTTTCCATCTTTTTGTTATTGTAAATAGTGCTGTGATGAACATGGGTGTGCATATATCTGTTCTTGTCCTGGCTCTCACTTCTTTGGGATATATACCTAGTAATGGGATTGCTGGACCGAATGGTATTTCTAATTCCATCTTTTTAAGGAATTGGCATACTTCTTTCTATAGTGGTTGTATCATTTCACAGTCACAACAGCAGCGTATGAGAGACCCAATCTCTCCACGTCCTCATCAGCATGTGTTATTTTCTGTCTTATTGAACTTTACTAGTAGTGCTGCGGCAAGATGGTTTCTCATTGTTGATTTGCATCTCTCTAATGGCTAATGGGAGCTCTGATGGCATAGTGCCTAAGGCATTTGACCGCTAACCGGAAGGCTGGCAGTTCAAACCCACCAGCCACTCTTCAGAAGGAAGATTGGACAATCTACTTCAGTAGAGTACTGCCTTGGAAACCCAAGAAGGGGTCGCTATGAGTCAGAACCAACTCAATGGCAGTGAGTTTTGAGTTAATGGCCAATGGTCATGAACATTTTCATGTGTTTGTTTGTCACCTGACTATCCTCTTTGGTGAAGTGTCTGTTCATTTCTTCTGCCATTTTTGAATTGGATTGTTTGTCTTTTTGTTGTAGAGGTGTGGGAGTTTTCTATAAATTTTAGAGCTAACTCCCTTCTCAGATAAAACTGCTGTTGAGTCGGATCTGACTCATAGCGACCCCTCTTTGGGTTTCCAAGGCGATATCACTATGGAAGTAGATTGCCCAATCTTCCTTCCGAGGAGTGGCTGGTGGGTTTGAACTGCCAACCTTCTGGCTAGCAGTCAAATACCTTAG
>NW_006921728.1:4872049-4873096 GCF_000298275.1 Orycteropus afer afer | reverse complement strand
TTGTTGTTGTTTTTGCTGAGTCTCTTGAGTTTTCTATGTATAGGATCATATCATCAGCAAATAAGGATAGTTTTACTTCTTCTTTACCAATTTGGATGCCTTTGATTTCCCTTTATTGCCTTATTGCTCTGTCTAGGACTTCCAATATAATGTTGAATAGAAGTGGTGATAGAGGGCATCCTTGTCAGGTTCCTGTTCGCAAGGAAAAAGGTTTCAGTCTCTCTCCATTCAGAATAATGTTGACTGTTGTTTTTGCATATATGCCCTTTATTATGTTCAGGAATGTCCCTTCTATTCCTGTTTTAGTGAGAGTTTCAATCAGGAATGGGTGTTGAATTTTATCAAATGCCTTCTTTTCTGCATTGATTGATGAGATCATGTGGTTCTTTTCCTTTGTTTTATTTCTGTGATGGATGACATTGATTGTTTTTCTAATATTGAACCATCCTTGCATACCTGGTATGAACCCCACTTGGTCATAATGTGTTATCTTTTTGATATGTTGTTGGAATCTATGGACTAGGATTTTGTTGAAGATTTTTGCATCTATATTCATGAGGGATATTGGTCTGTAGTTTTCCTTTTTAGTGATGTCTTTGCCTGGTTTTTGTATCAAGGTTATACTTGCTTCATAAAATGAATTTGGGAGGATTCCATCCTTTTCTATGTTCTGGAATAGTGTGAGTATTATTAGTGTCAGTTTTCTGAATGTTTGATAGACTTCTCCAGTGAAACAGTCAGGGCCAGAGCTTTTTTTAGTTGGAAATTGTTTTATGACCTGTTCAATTTCTTCTTTTGTTATGAGTCTGTCCAACTTTTCCACCTGGTCTGTATTAGTTTAGTTAAAGAGTATGTTTCCAGAAATCTGCCTATTTCTTCTGTTGTTGTTGTTGTTGTTATGTGCCATCGAGTCGGACCCGACTCATAGCAATCCCTCCTGGGTTTCCGAGGCAGTATCGCTACGGAAGTAGATTGCCCCATCTTCCTTCCGAGGAGTGGCTGGTGGGTTTGAACCACCAGCCTTTTGGTTAGCAGTCAGGTACCTTA
>NW_006921728.1:4856725-4871124 GCF_000298275.1 Orycteropus afer afer | reverse complement strand
GCTTGCAAGCTTTGAAGATCCCAGTTGCCATTCTCCAAAGTAGGATAGTAGGATATGGAACAATGTTTTGTGTAGTATGTTATGCCATTTGAGCTTGATGTCTCTTGCGAGAATGGTCCTGAGTCCACAGATCCAGCTATTTGCTCCTTCTGGGTAGCTGGCTGTGGCCATGAAGGGACTACAAACTTGTCCCTTGTCAGCTCTACTATATACCTGGGAATTCTTATAGAACATACCAATACACTTGTAGAAACATTGTCTGACAATCCTATACATGGTCATGTATACACTCCCCCTTGCATAGACATACCTAATAGTTCAGCCTGTCCACCCATCTATCCACCCATATATCCATGTTTGCCTTCACTGACAATGCAGTACTTTATGTGTAAGAGGGTTCATTTTTGTTGTCTGTACTTCCCATGTACCTTTCTATGCCTTTCTCTTCCTCAATGCTGCCATGTTGATCACTCACATTTGGTATATTGCCCTTCTCTTTACCCAAATCAATACTAGTCCCTACCTATCTAATAGTGTTCCCTTCCCTCCCCTCCCACCCGTGGTAACCAACAAAGAAAATTTCCTTCCATATATAAACCTTTCCTTGACTTTTTACAATAATGGACTAATAAAAATATTTGTCCTTCTGTGATCGAATTTTTATTATTTCTTTTCTTCTGGTGACTGTATGCTTTTTTTGGTGCTCTTTTTCTAATTGTTGAAGATGTTGGGTTAAGGTGTTGATTTGGCTCTTTCTTCTTTTTTGATGTATGCATTTATTGCTATAAATTGTCCTCTGATCACTGCTTTGGCTGTGTTCCAAAGATTTTGATATGTTGTATTTTCATTCTCATTTGATTCCAGGAATTTTTTAATTTCACTTTTTATTTCTTCTATCACCCAGTCATTTTCAAGGACGGTGTTATTCAATTTCCAAGTGTTTTTTCTTTTTCCATTAGTCCTCCTATTGCTGATTTCTAATTTTATAGCATTGTGATCTGAAAAGATGCTTTGCAGTATTTCAGTGTTTTTTAATTTATTAAGGTTTGCTTTGTGGCCTAACATATGGTCTATCCAGGAGAATGTTCCATTTGCACTGGAAAAGAATGTATATTGTGCAGTTGTTGGGTGAAGTGCTCTACAGATTTCTATAATGTCCAGATGGTGGACTGTATTGTTTAGTTCTTCTGCATCTTTGTTGAGTTTCTTTCCAGTTGTTCTATCTTTGATTGAAAGTGGTGTATTAAAGTCTCCTACTATGTCTTTTCAATTTTGTTAAAGTGTGATTTATATATTTTTGGGGTCTTTCATTGAGTACATCAGTATTTGTTACGGTTATGTCCTCTTGTTCAATCAATCCTTTAATCATTATATAATGTTCTTCCTTTTCTCTTACAGTGGTCTTTGTCTTAAAGTCAATTTCATCAGAAATTAATATTGCCACTCCTACTCTTTCATGGTTTCCATTTACTTGGTGTATCTTTTTCTAACCTTTGATTTTTAGTCTATTTTTGTCTTTCCCTCTAAGGTGTGTCTATTGTAGATAGCATATTGATGGGTTATGTTTTCTTGTCTGCAACTTTCTGTCTCTTGAGTGGTGCATTTAATCCATTGACATTCCGTGTAATCATTGACAAGAATGAATTTGTTGCTGTCATTTTGTTATGTGTTTTTTCATGGTGTTACTGATTTCTTTGTTCCATATAATTTTCTGTGCTGACCTCAGTTTGTTTATAAATCGTTT
Source organism: Orycteropus afer afer (assembly GCF_000298275.1). Classification (NCBI taxonomy): domain Eukaryota; kingdom Metazoa; phylum Chordata; class Mammalia; order Tubulidentata; family Orycteropodidae; genus Orycteropus; species Orycteropus afer. Next base: position 4,869,380 of record NW_006921728.1, on the reverse strand, counting down.
AATCACTTCCTTCATTGCTACTGTCTTAGTATTTGCTAAATATTTGTGCTTGTCCTCTTTTTTATTTTGATGTGAAGGTTTATCATTTTTCTTTGAGGTTACCCTGTGATTTATAATTTTTTCCCCCACAGTTAGAACATTCCATTCTATCTTGCAGTTGTCCCAACTTCCTCACCATTTAGAAGTTCTGTAACTACACTATTTTTTCCCTCTTTTTGGTTTGTAGTTATCCTCATTTGCCAATTGATGTCTCTGTTTCCCTGTTTACAGTCTTGTAGGCTTATTTACTTTGGATACTTCCATAACTGGGTTTGTTTTTGGGTTATGTCATCACATATGTTAATGATCATTTGTTGTTTGCTGTTGTTGGTTCTCTGTCAAAGGGACTCCCTTTAGCATCTCTGGTAAGGCTGATCTGGTTTTAACAAACTCCTTTAATTTCTGCTTATCTAGAAATGTCCTAATTTCCCCCTTATGTTTGAGGGACACTTTTGTTGGGTATATAATTCTTGGATGGTGTTTTGGTTACCTAGTGCTGTTCTGACAAGAATATACCACAAATGGGATGGTCTTAACAAACGGGAGCTTATTTTTACAATTTGGAGGCTTTAAGCCCAAGTTCAAAGTGTCAAGCTCTAGGGGCTGGGTAACAGCTCCTCAACCTTGGGGTCTAGCTCTGCCTCCTGCTCCCGGCCCACTGGAGCTAGAGCCATTTCTTCACTTAAACAGCTGCTGGCTGCTGAGGCTGAGAAGCCCCAAGGTTGACAAGTAAAAAGGCACAGTCCCGATGTTACCAAACCACATGGCAGGCCATTAAAAATCCATTGTAAGTCCCAATGGACTTACAAGGTCGGCAGACCATAGCAGGCTGCTGAGCAATGACATGTCTACATGCAGGGTCCAAGCGTGCCAAAGGCATGACCATTCTCAAAGCTTCTCCTTATATACAGGAAGCAGACCACATACCCAAAGGCAGCTACTCAGCTGCTCCCAGTAGCTTCCACCATGGAGTTGATTACCAGTCTCATCATGGGGAATACTACATCCAGCTGCCCAGCCACTCAACCAGGCCTAGCCAAGTTGACATACAAACATAATCATCACAGTTGGAATTTTTTTTTTCTTTCAGGGTTTTATATATACCATCCCATTGCTTTCTGGCCTGCATGGTTTCTGCCAAGATATCAGAGCGTAGTCTTATTTGTTGTCCTTTGTAGGTAACTTTTCATTTTTCCTGTGCTGCTTTCAGGATTCTTTCTTTGTCTTTGGTTTTGGTGAGTTTGATGGTGATATGTCTTGGTGATATTCTTTGGGGTCTATCCTGTTTGGGGTTCATTGGACTTCCTGAATAGATATATTTTTGTCTTTCATCACATCAGGAAAATTCTCTTCTAACAAGTCTTTGACAATTTTCTCTGTGGTTTTATTTGTCTATTCCTGTTCTGGAATTCCGATTACACATAGGTTATTTCTTTTGATGATATCCCACATGAACTTTAGGCTTTCTTCATTTTAGTTTTTCTTTTTCTGATTGATCCCTTTCCAAAGAAGTATTGAGGTATCTGTCTTTAATTTCACTAATTCTGTCTTCCTTTGATTCAGTTCTACTCTTTTGCAATTCCACTCTTTTGAATGTGTTATCTATTTCTGAGAATATAATATTAATCTTCTGGATTTCTATATGTAGATTTTGTATAATTTCTCATTTATTTCATTAGTTTGTTCTAATATTGTCTTCCAAAATTGTTCTAGGGTTTTCTCTGTGTTTTCCTCAATTTTACCAGTGTTTTCTTTGATCTGTCTCTCAATCTGTTGAAGGTACCTAAATAAAATTCTTTTGAATTCCTTATTAGGGAGTTCCAATGCAGCTTCTTCTTCAGGGATGTGTTCTGAGTCTGTATCTTGATACCTTGTTTCTACTGCTTTATCTTGCCTTTTTGTATGGACTGTGATGGTCTATTGTCTCTGAGACATTGTGACTTTTGTTGTATTTATATTTAATTGGTGATTGCATGTTGGAGTGATTCACCCAAGGTTTTCATTTTCTTTGTTTTGTTTGGATGTATCTGAGTAAGCAGAGTACTGTGCTCCTCTATTCACTAGTTGGCAGCATTTATTACTCACCCCCTTTTTCCTTTCCAGTCATCAGCCTCTTGTATGTCCGTGCTGTATTAGGCAAGTGGAACCTATTCTTATGTCCCTGGAATCTGGATGAGAATGTTGTCACGTTAAATATCCCAAATGGCCCCTGCTTGTAAACATTCAAAATGGCCATGCCCTCTGGACAGCCAAAAGTCCACAGCTCAGTTTGTCTCCTTCTTTGCTGTTTGCCTTTTCAGTCGTCATCTACCTGTGCAGTAGTCCATTCAGCCCTTGGTGAGCAGGGCTGAATTTTAGGTGAATTCTCAAGTCCTAACCTGAAATATTCAGGCTGTCTGTGCCGTCAGGACAACTGACAGTCCACAGCTCTGCTTGTCTTCTTACTCAGTGTTTTCATTCAGGTTCTTCTACTTGTTGATGTTTAATCCACTTCTATATCCTTCTTAGCAAAACTCAGGGCTCCAGTGTGTCAATTGGTTTCTCTTTTCTTTGCTGAAGAGGGTCTGTGTAGCTTGTGTGCCTATTCTGCCATCTTATCAGAAATTCAGTTCTTAATCTTTTTGAGGTATTAGATCCCTTTGAGAATATGATGAAAACTATGGATCTCTTCCTCAGAAAGAGGAATATAAAGACCTATCTATGAAGTTTTCTTTGCATTAATTTTATTGGATTGGAAATTAATTTCCTTTGGTTCTTTGACTGTGCCAGCAATCTTCACAAGGAATAACTTTCAGTCTAAAAATCAATCTTTAATTCTTGGTCAAAAAGGGAAATAAGTCCAAACTGTGAAGCTGTAGAAATTTAACTTTACTTTTGATCAAATAAATATTAACAAGGAGACTGTTGTTGTTTGTTATGAATAAGACATCTAAATTATAGAATGATCTTTGACATGTTCATGTGCATAACTTTAACTTTTTTGAAAAAATCAGAACTAGTACTGAAAACTCAGATTCACAAGCTAAATGGTAGCAAATGCAATCAGAGTTCCCAAGGTTTACTCTGCAGAGGTAAGTAGAGTTGTGTCAAGAAATACCAGAATTCCCCAGGACTCTTAGGGCTGAATTCAGATCAGATAATTTCCTTTGTCTTCAGTCAATGAGGAGTCATTGGGTGGGGCAAATCGTTAATGCACTCAGCTGCTAACCCAAAGGTTGGGTGTTTGAGTCCACTTAGAGGTATCTTGGAAGAAAGACCTGGTGATCTACATCTGAAAATCTAATATGAAAGAAAGCAATAAAGGAGAAATAAAGTAAAATGAAGGACATGAGATATAGAAAGAACAAATACAAGGAATGGCAAACATTGGTCCAATCATATCAATAATTATGTTAACTATAATTGGATTAAACACTCCACTTAAAAGGCAGAGATTTTTCAGAATGGAATTAAAAAATGATCCAACTGTATGTTATACACAAACATAATATACACTTAAGATTAAAAGACAAAAATAGATTGAGACGAAAAGGATAGAAAAAGATGTACGATGTAAACAAGAACCTTCAGAACCCTGGAATAATACTTGTCTAATATCCTCGGAAGGAAGGTTGGGCAATCCTACTTCCGTAGTGATACTGCCTCGGAAACCCAAGGAGGGGTCGCTATGAGTCGGGACCGACTCGATGGCAAATAACAACAACAACAACAACAATATTCATATTAGACCAAATAGACTTTAAGACAAACAGTATTTCTGTAGATAAAGAGCAATATTTTATAATGATTTTTTTGGTTCTCTAGTGATACTCTAACTGAAATAACACAAGTGGGTGTTTTTAACAAACAGGGATTTATTCTCTTACAGTTTTGGAGGCTAGAAATTTGAGTTCAAAGTGCTGGCTCTAGGGGCTAGGTGAAGGCTCCTTGACCTGTCTGTCTGACTTGCTTTTTCATTTCTCTAAAAATGTTTCTATATGTTTCTGCCTCTTGCTCCTGGCCCACTGGAGCTGGAGATGTCTCTTAACTCAGGCAGCTGCTGGCTCCTGAGGCTGACAAGCCCAAGGCCAACAACTAAAATGGCATGGTACATAAATTATCAAGCAACCCAGCAGGCCGCTAGTTCAATCCAGAAATAGTTCCAAGATCAGCAGATAACATGGCAGGCAACTCACTGATGACTTGGCCAAATGCCAAGTAGTTAAACCAACAGATATCTATTATCTCACAGTTTTTGTAGGTCAGTAGTCTGGTCACAAATTAGTTGGGTCCTCTGCTCAGAGTCTCATAAGAATAAAGTTGGTTTCACATCAGAAATTCAATTAAAAAAAAAAACAAAAAACCAAAACCTCATCAACAGAATAAAGAACAAAAACCACAGGATCACTTCAGTACATGTAGAAAAATCATTTGAAAAAATGCAACGCCTCTTCATGATAGGAACATTTAAGAATGTAGGAATAGAAGGAACCTTCTTCAACATGATAAAAGACATCTCACCTACAACTGACACATATTTAATGATTAAAGACTAATACTTTCCAGTTAAATTAGGGATAAGACAAGGATGTGTGCTCTCACTTATTCTATTCAAGATTGTACTATGGGTTCAAGACAAAGCAATTAAGAAAGTAAGGGGGAAGGCTAGCCACATTGGAAAGGAAGATCTATCTTTTATTTAAAGAAAATGTGATCTTATATATAAAAATCCTAAGAAATAAACTAAGAAGCATTAGAACTAATGAACTAGTTCAGCAGGGTTATGGGATGGAAGATCAGTATACAAAAATCAATTGTATTTGTATACACTGACAAAGAACAGTCCAAAAGTGAAATCAAGAAACAATTTTATTTATCATAGCATCAAAAAGAATAAGATATTTAGGAATAAATTTAATAAAAGAAGTATAGGATTTATACACAGAAAGTAGAAAACAATGTTGAAATAAAATTAAAACAAGTCCATTAAAGCTGGAATATGACCTTGATTATGTCCCATCTGGATTTAGAGAGTATCTGAAGAACAGATTTGACACATTGAACACCAGTGACCAAAGACCAGATGAGTTGTGGGATGGCATCAAGAACATCATCCATGAAGAAAGCAAAAAAGTCATTAAAAAGATAAGAAAGGAAGAAAAGTCCAAAATGGATGTCAGAAGAGACTCTGAAACTTGATCTTGAATGTAGAGTAGCTAAAGCAAATGGAAGAAAAGCTGTAATAAAAGAATTGAACAGAAGATGTCAAAGGGTAGCTTGAGAAGACAAAGTAAAGTATTATAAAGAAATGTGTAAAGACCTGGAGTTAGAAAACCAGAAGGGAAGAACACACTCACCTTTTTTCAAGCTGAAAGAACTGAAGAAAAAATCAAGCCTTGAATTGCAATACTGAAGGATTCTAAGGGTAGAATACTGGGCAATGAAGGAAGTGTCAAAAAAAGATGGGAGGAATACATAGAGTCATTTTACCAAAAAGAATTGGTTGACGTTTACCCATTTCAAGAGGTAGCATATAATCAAGAACCAATGGTATTGAAGGAAGAAGTCCAAGCTTCACTGAAAGAACTGACAAAAAACAGGGCTCCAGGAACTGATGGAATACTCAGGGAGATATTTCAACAAATGGATACAGTGCTAGAATTGCTCACTCGTTTGTGCCAAGAAATTTGGAAGACAGCTACCTGGCCAACTGATTGGAAGAGATATTTGTGCCCATTCCAAAGAAAATGGACCCAACAGAATGTGGAAATTACTGAACAATATCATATGCAAGTATCACATGCAAGTAAACTTTTGCTGAAGATAATTCAAAAAACAGTTGCAGTAGTATATTGACAGGGAACATCCAGAAATTCAGGCTGGATTCAGAAGAGGATATGGAATGAGGGATATCACTGGAGATATCAGTTTGATCTTGGCTGAAAGCAAAGACTACCAGAAAGATGTTTACCTGTGTTTTATTGACTGTGCAGAGGCATTCAACTGTGTGGATCGTAACAAATTATGGATAACATTGCAAAGAATGGGAATTCCAGAACACTTAATTGTACTCATGAGGAACCTGTACATAGACCAAAACACAGTTGTTCAAAGAGAACAAGGGGATACTGTATGGTTTAAAATGAGGAAGGGTGTGTGTCAGTGTTGTATCTCTTCACCATACTTGTTCAATCTGTGTGCTAAGCAAATAATCTGAGAAGCTGGATTATATGAAGAAGAAACATGGCATCAGAATTGGAGGAAGACTCATGAACAACCTGTGATATGTAGATGACACAACTTTGCTTGTTGAACGTGAAGATGACTTGAAGCATTTACTGATGAAGATCAAAGACTACAGCCTTCAGTATGGATCACACCTAAACATAAAGAAAACAAAAATCCTTACAACTAGACCAATAAGCAACATCACAATAAATGGAGAAAAGTCTGAAGATGTCAGGGTTTTCATTTTACTTGGATCCATAGTCAGCACCCATAAAAGCAGCAGTCAAAACATTAGACACCATAACCGCTCGGAAAGGAATCAAACCTGGATAGAGTGGAAGGAAAAATGTGGAACAAAATTAAAAACACAAAAATGACCAGAATTACTGGTTGGATAGAGACTGGTGGAAACCTAAGACTAAGGCCCTGGGTTACCCTTCGAGCCTAGAAATGGACTCACCTACCTGGATTGGCTCTCAGCCCAATAGTAGAAAGACCCACATACAGAACATCTACCCCAGGTCGGTGCACCCACCTGCTGTAGGGAGATACACCCCTTGGATCAAGCAGCCATGAGACGCTGGAGGGGAAGCATGCACATAGAGGGAAGGCTGGACAGACAGGAATGCATGGATGAGAGGGGCACAGGGAGGGGGAGGCCATGGGGAGGAGAGAGGAGAAGAGTTTCTTATGGTTGGGGATGGTAATTGGGGCCATGAAACCAGATGTGTATGAACTGTTGAATGTAAAACAACTTTGCTATGTAAATTTGCACTCAAAGCTCATGTGCACACACACATACACACAAATCAGACATTATAATGCATGCACTGAGCAAATCTGCTGCAAAAGACCTCTTTGAAATGTTAAAAAGCAAAGATGTCACATTAAAGTCTAAGGTGCACCTATCCAAGCCATGGTATTTTCAATTGCCTCATACGGATTCGAAAGCTGGACAATGAATAAGGAAGACCGAAGAAGAGTTGATGCTTTTGAGTTGTGCTGTTGGTGAAGAACACTGAAAATACCATGGACTGCCAGAAGAACAAATACATCCTGGAAGAAGTGCAGCCAGAATGCTACTTAGAAGCAAATGGCCAGACTTCGTCTCACCTGTTTTGCTCCTATTGTAAGGAGTGGCCGTTCCCTGGAGAAAGATATCATGCATGGTAAAGTAGAGGGTCAGCAAAAAATGGGAAGACCCTCATTGACATGGATTGGCACAGTGGCTGTAGCAATAGGCTCAAAGCACAGCGAAGATTGTGAGGATGCTGCAGGATGGGGCAGTGTTTTATTCTGTTGTACTTAGGGTCACTATTAGTCAGAGCTGACTCAGTGGCACCTGAGAACAACAATGACAATTCCTTTCTTTTGGGAGGCGCCATGGCATAACAGAAAGAGCTTATTCCTTCGGTTGCAAAGCCCTGTTCTGCTTGTTGGACAGCTAGTATGCTAGTATTCTGATTTGGAAAATAAGCATAGTAACAATTATTCTTATAGAATTGTGGGAAGATTAGATAAAATTTTTGTTAAGTATCCAGATAGTGGTTAGCATCTAGTAGGTGCTCAGTAAAATGGTAGGTATTATTATTCTGAGGGGTAATAATATACCACAGTGTTTTTCCTGCTTTCTGTGATAAACACTGCTTATTATTCCTAATGTTATTATTAAAGATTGAAAGGATTTTGGCTGTACTTATAAATTTTCTATTTACATCCTCAAAAAATCCTGAGTCACCTATGAATGCATCCATTATATGGAAGCTCCCTTTTAGTCAGTTTTCTTTCAAGTACTGCACTCTCTGGCAACTGGCCTTCAGAAACCTGGGTTTATATTCTGAGCACATTTCTTTTTTTTTTTTTTTTTCCTGTGTAACATTAGCATCTTATAACTCAGAAGCTTCCTGAAGGATTGAAATTCAAAAGGAATCTCTCAGACAAAGACATTACTCCCCTCTCTTCCTTAACTAAGGAGCCTTTTCAAACTGTCTCTTCTGAGAATGTTAGGAGAGTCCACAGCCTTTGCCTATCACGTTCCAAAAGAACAAGAAGAACTTATAATTGTGAAGGATGAAGAAGAGAATTATGTTTGCAGGCGGGAATTTGGTCTTCAGGGAAGCGTCCTCCATAGCCAGGAAATCTTCCGCCAGCAGTTTAGGCAGTTTGATTACTCTGACTCCTCTGGGCCGCGGGAGGCTCTGAGCCAACTCTGGGAGCTCTGCCGCTAGTGGCTGAGGCCAGAGACATGCTCCAAGGAGCAGATTCTGGAGCAGCTGGTGCTGGAGCAGTTCCTGGCCATCCTGCCTGAGGAGCTACAGGCCTGGGTGAGAGAGCATCGGCCAAAAAGTGGAGAGGAAGCTGTGACTGTGCTGGAGGAGCTGGAGAAAGAACTTGATGAACCAAGGCAACAGGTAAAAATCATCATCATTATTATTTTTAACCTATGGTGGGTTAATGGAGAGGCCATGATTTGGTTGGGGCATTGATTTCGTTATCAGAGGAGAATTATAAAGTTTGTAAGTTTTGAATTAATCATGGAGTTCAAGCCATAATCATCTGAATAAGCTTTGGACTCCTCCCATCCTGCACTGTTACTTTAGGGGCTTTCCTCTTGTATTTCCTCAGAATCATAGTGCTGGTACTTGATTACTCCTAGGTTATAGCTCATGGCCAGGAAATCATCTGGAAGGAAATGACATCCATGGAAGCATTGAAGTCCCTGAGTAGTCAACTCCAGCCCTTGGAAAACCAGTGCAAGAATGAAACGCATGAGTCCCAGGCTTTCCATGAAAGGGGTGAGGAGCCATTTTGGGTGCAGGATGAAGAGGGCTGTTATGTGTAGCACTGCTCATTTTCTAGGTCTTTTTTTGTTTGTTTGAAGAGATCAGAGTCCTTTGTGGCTGTCATTAAGTATTGTGAAAAGGCCCTTAGAAATAATCTATTTGTTCTCCCTAGAATCTGAAATTCCAGCATAATTTCTAACTCTAGATTAAGAATTAAAGTCTCTAATAAAATTCTCCAATTACATCCGTAATATTCAAAGACCAATAGTCTAGTTTTTAAATATTGTGATCCCTTTAGCAAGGTAGTTCCTAAGATGGAGATGAATAGTGTATTAGTTGAGCTGTAATCAGTTGATGGAAATCATATAGTAACCTGATCAAGAAAAGTTTAATTTTAAGAATTATTAACTTTAACAGGGAATTATCTACTAAGATGTAAAAATAACTGAAGAATACAGGAATGACAGATATAGGGAGTCTCTAGGGCTGAGACCGAGCACCCAAGGAAGGAAGTAATGGGCAAGAGGGTGCCACTGCCCCCAGCCAGGGCTACAGTCCAGATTTTGTTAGAGTGGGCATAGGGATGGCCTGGTAGATGGAGATAGTGGATGAGGTGCCATGTCGGCAGAATATGCTAGGAAGCTTCTCTCTGGAGTGACGGGATGAACTAATATGTAAAAATAAGTGCTAATTTACTTGGGTCAGAGGCTGGGTTGCTCTGTGGCAGAACTCACTGAAGAGCCACCCTCTTGGTGCTAGCAGCTGCCTGTTGGGAGGTTCATAGCACAGAACTTTCTGGGGGAGCCACCCACAGCGATGAACCACTGAAACTCACTGGGGGTGACACTGCTGGGAGCAAATAAAGGGAGCACACTAGAACCAGGAAGAAAAGCCACATCCTCCTCCAGTGTCCTCCAACCTCCTCTATTGATAAAGCTCACTCATGCTAGCCAGCAGGGAGGGATGTTCCAGAGTCACAAGCAGGACAATGAGGGGTGGATTTGAAATGAGAGGCTGTAAATTGATAGCTGTCACAGATGCCAAGGATTATAGTGAGAAACCTGTGAGAGCCAGAACTCAATGGGACTGCCTTGTTTTCTGGGTCTTACAAGTTTTCTGCCTTTGACAGAGTATAATCTGACCACTTTCATTTTAGTGGAAGAATATTTGAGTTTTCCTTCTCTGACTGATTTCTGCCTTATATATGTTCTGACTTTTGCAGGTTTTACTCTGGCCAAAAGGCCTTTGATTATGTTATTGGCAAAATCATCCCTATGGGCAATAGATACATCAAACTTATTAATTTGTTCTCATTAAACTTCTGATTTCATCTTAACCAAACTCTTACTAACTTCCCATGAAACTTAGTTATAATGAGAAAATGCATTAGTTCACGATGGTCTATGTGATGGTTGCATTACTCATTAATTCTCATTTTGGCATTATTACTTGTTTCTATGAGCTTGGTTAATGAGAATCTACTCCAAGAGACCCATTGTATAGTGATAAAATTAGGTTGGTGAGGCCACAAACCTGAGGGTCAGACCCTGGACCATAGCAATTCACTAAGGGAACCCATGCCATCCATCCACTGAGGCCTCCTTGGAAACTCCCTTTTAGCCTTCCCTCATAAGTCATGCTCTGATACTGTCGTTAGCCAGAAGCTACATTAAAATAGATTTTGAAAACTTATCAAGTACCCTACTTGAAAGCAGGTAAATATCTAGATCATTTATGGTAGATTATTTCTAGTTCTTTCTTTAAGGTCTCGAAGGACAACGACTGCTGTAATTGCTTAGGTCCCTTCTTGGGCTTTTTCATATTAGTACATTGAAACCTCTGCGAACTGGAGCTGAATGGGACTTGCTTGTTCTCTGGAGTCTCATGAATTTTCCGCCTTTGACAAGTACAGCCTTACCACTTTTCTACTGCTATTAGTGGAAAATATTTGAGGTTTTCTTCTGTGACAGGTTTCTGCCGTACACAGGTTCTACCTTTTGCAGGTTTACTGTTTTAAAATTTTAAAAAGATTGATTTACTCCCCAATTCTTATCTGTTATATTCTGTATTTTTTTTTATTTGTTTCTTACTTCACAGTGGCATTATGCTGTTGGCTCAGTCACCTTATGGGCAAAAGTGATTTCACCTTTTTCTGCCATCCTTGGTGTTACCACAATTTCCTCACCCTCCATTTATACCTGGTCCCTAAGAGTTGAATGTGTATTGTTAAATTTCATTATGCTGGTCTCTTTTTAGTCTTGAAGGTCTTAGTCTCCTTATCACTATAGAATTAATGTAGAGCATTTCAAGTCTTGCACCCACGCCATGGGTTTAAAATCACTGGAGGAAGCCACCTTGATTGTAAGAGTCACCGTGTCATTTTCACAACTTTGGCTAATTATTTTCCAGTAGATTGTTCACCAGGCTAATAGCATGTCTTGCTGGAAGAACCTGAGATATGGTGAGTTGGGTGCAGGTGATTTAATGAGTGTGTACTCTTCAGGAGAAATCTGTAATAGAGTGAGGGAAGCAAGATAGGCAAAGAGAAAGCAATGATGTGGTCTCAGGTAAAAGCTAGCATTGTTCTAAGGCATAGGATCTATGGGGGGATCTGAAGCATAATTACACTGTAGGTACAGCAGTGGTGGTGGTGGTGTGGTAGAAGTAACTTCCTGGGTCAAATGGTTCTCATTAGGCCAGGGCAATTCTCCAGAGAAAGGGGCACTGTGGCCAGTTAGTAGCCAACACTGATAGCAACTAGGGGAATGGAACACTAGCTTGGTAAAGGGCATGTGGATGAGGCAGCACAGCAGTACTACATAGTATCTGGGCTAAAAGCTTATCTGTCAATGTGCAATTAAATCCGTGTCCACAGTTGAAGGTTTTAGATCAGATAGGCCACTGAACATCCTCTAACCTGCAAACTTTGGGCTTGGTTGTGAATTCACTTTCATTTGTGGGAAGGTATTTATTAGAAGGAAACTCAGGCCCGCCTGGAGTAGCAGGCCAGAAGAGCAGGAGAAAGGGGATAAAAGCCAGGAACGCAGACAGAAGAGCAGTCAGCCCCAGGGTTACAGGTTAGGAGAGACAACTCAGAGATGCCCAAAGTAGCAGGTGGGAAGAGCAGGGGAAAGGGGATTAAAAGCCAGGAAGCCAGAGAGAAGAGCAATCAGCTGAAGGGATTACATGAGGAGAGGAAACTCAGGCCCGCCCGGAGTAGCAGGCCGGAAGAGCAGGAGAAAGGGGATAAAAGCCAGGAACCCGGACAGAGGAGCAGTCAGCCCCAGGGACAACTCAGGGACGCCCAAAGCAGCAGGCCAGAAGAGCAGGAGAAAGGCGATTAAAAGCCAGGAAGCCAGAGAGAGGTACAGTCAGCCACAGGGACCCAGGTGGGGGTGATAGGAGAGGTCTCCAACAGCAAGACGAACTTGTCTGTCGGTTTGTCCTACTGTGGTGACATGTGGACATGAGTTTTGAGGCTGAGCCTCTGGTGTTTAAAACCCAGTGAGATGCACCTGGTGCACAGGTAAAAGCCCAGCTTATAGACTGAGACAGACTAGGAAGAAGGAAGAGGCTGTCCACTTCTCAAAGAATTGGCCAGGGAAAACCTTATGAATAGCAAAGAA
>NW_006921728.1:4842105-4853770 GCF_000298275.1 Orycteropus afer afer | reverse complement strand
TGGACTGCTAAAAGAACTAACAGATCTGTCCTGGAGGAAGTGCAGCCAGAATGCTCCTTGGAAGCAAGAATGGCCAGATTTCATCTCACCTATTTTGGTCATTTGGTAAGAAGGGACCATTCCCTGGAGAAGGATTTCATGCTTGGTAGGGTGGAAAGGTTAACGAAAGAGGGGGAGGCCTTCAACGAGATGGATTGACACGGTGGCTGCGATGATGGGCTCAAGTACAGCAGGGACTGTGGGGCTGGTGCGGGATTCGGCAGTGTTTCGTTCTGTTGTGCATGGGGTCGCTATGAGTCAGAAACGACTCGACGGCACTTAACAACAACAACAACAACATTTATTAGGTTATTTGGATTACCTCTGGACCAATATTGTACATACTCAAGTAACCATTTTTTATCTTATTTTTATCTCTGCTTGTCATCCTTAGGATTACTTTAGTTAACAGTTTAGTCTATTTTTTTTTTTGTATAATATATAGTTGAAAATATAAAATCCTTGATAGTTCCTGATGTATATATGTAAGGTCAACGTATTTCTCTGGTCTCATAATTTAACTTCACATAGATATAGAATTTTAAGAAGTATTTTAAATTATAAGTTACATTTCTGTTCATATTTTCACAGCCCTAATTTTGTCACTGCACAATTATATTGCCAATTTATCTGCTTTAAAATTTACACTCTATAATGTAGCATAATGGCTAAGCCACTTGCCTGCTAACCAGATGGCTGGCGGTTCAAACCCACCAGCCACTCCTCGGAAGGAAGGTTGGGCAATCCTACTTCTGTATTGATACTGCCTCGGAAACCCAAGGAGGGATTGCTATGAGTCGGGTTTGACTCGATGGCACATAACAACAGCAACAACAATTTGATCTATTGGCTACTTCAGAAAATGTCTCATTAGTTCATTGGGATTCCTATACATTTCTTCATAAGCATTCTCTTTTTGAATAAGCACAGTCTTGTACAATTTTAATTTCTATCTAAGAGTTATGAGTAATGTGAACTTTATTGTTCAGCCCTATCTAAGAGATGGTGTGGTCCATCTCTAATTTCTGGTAAAGAATGGAGAAATGGAAAGCCAGGCAGCTTTCTGCTCTTGTCAGGTACTTACTGTGAGGCTTTATTATTGTGTTTGAAGTATTGTGAAATCAAAGAATATAAAAATAGATATCAAAGTATTTATTTTCATATAAAAACATAATCAAAAGCCAAACTAAAATTATCTTAAATTATTTTTATTTTAGTGTTGCTATGGCCCTGTTGTCTTCCAATGTTATTATAATTAGGTTCCATAGAGTTGACTTTGACTCATACCAACCCCATATGACAGAGTAGAACTGCCTCCTAGTTTTCTTGGCTGTTATCTTTATGGAAGCGGATCTCCAGGTCTTCTACCATGGAGACGCTGGATGAGTTTGAACTGCCGATCTTTCAGTTAGCAGCCTAGTGCTTAACCCTTGTGCCACTAGGGTTCTTTTTCTTCCAACAGAGAAAGCAAATAACATAGTGGAAAGAGCACAAGTTTGATGGTAAACATCTTTGTTTGAATCCTAACTACCAATTATTAATTCTGTGCCCTTAGATAGGTAGTATAGGCTCTCTGAGCCTCAGTTTTCTGATCTGTAAAATGCATACAATAAATTGAGAGGGATTTGGGATGATTAGCGTAACTTAACAGTGCTTTAGATTCCCCTCCTTATAATAATTTAGGTTGCATCAGCCATCATCTAATAATCTCCTGTTACCGGTTACTAGACATTTGAAAATGAGAGGCATGTTATGTGAGATCCAGAAGGTTTGACTATGGGCAGTCAAATCTGCAAATTGTTTCCAGCCACCAGTGACCATTTACACATAAAAAAGTGAACATATAAGACTCCTACCTGATGCCAGAATGAGTCAGTAACCCACAATATTCCTTTTCTCAAGTTGTGTCTTACTCTGCCTGTAATAATTTGACTCACTTGGAAACTGCTAGAATCTGCAATTGCCTTAATGCTTTCTACCTCAACTACCTCTGTCCAATACCAACTCTCAAAGTGTTTTCTAATTTCTTCTGCTCTCCTACTTTGCTAGAAGTACCACAGATTGAAGATTTGTGGCATCTTTATCCTGATCACACCTCATCACGTCTTTTCCTTCCCCTTAGTCCCTAAAAATGCATCTTGTCATTTAATCCAGCATTTCTCCTAGTTTTCTGGTCTCTCACTGGTACTAATACTTATCACCACCTCCTCTAATTAATGTCTCCCCCTCTTCACCATCCTGTTCTCCATTCTCTGTTGACTTACTTTCTGTTGACCATTTCTCTCTACCATGCTCTTCCCCAGTCTATATTTCTCCAAATTCTTTGAGATTAGGAAGGCAGTTTTAAGAGTTTTCCTTCTAATAGGTATTTGTTTCATTTGGTTTATTTTCTGTTTCTGCAATAGCAGTTTCCTTTCTTCCACTTGAGGAGCAAATAACACTTACATTTTCTATTTGTGTTTTTAGAAGACACAATGGTGGCCAACAGAAAGTTGACTGCAAAGCAAGAAATTATTGAATGTGTTACATCAGCAGACTTGATATCCCCAGGAAGACTACCTGGGAAAACTCCTTCAGGACAGATGGTTGAAAAAGCTTTGGGAGGTCTGGACAACTTTGAGAAACAAACGAAAAATGTTGCAAGGAATAAACTGAATCAGCTCCCTTCCCAGGAAACACATTTCAACCTGGCAGCTTTCAACAAGAAAATCCCCACAGCAGAGACTGTTCTTGAATGTAATCAGAGTGAAGGAAATCTCAGTCTGAACTCAAATGTTATTACACAACAAAGAATTCACAGTGGAGAAAAGCTCTATGAGTGCTTTGATTGTGGGAAAGCTTTCTTACAGAGCTCAAAGCTGATCAGACATCAGAGAATTCATACTGGTGAGAAACCATATGCATGTAAAGAATGTGGTAAAGCCTTCAGTTTGAGCTCAGACCTTGTTAGACATCAGAGAATTCATAGTGGTGAAAAACCCTATGAATGTTGTGAATGTGGAAAAGCTTTCAGGGGTAGCTTAGAGCTCATTAGGCATCAGAGAATTCACACTGGAGAGAAACCTTATGAATGTGGTGTATGTGGGAAAGCCTTCAACCGGAGCTCAGCCCTTATTCAGCATCAGAAAATTCATATTGGAGATAAAGGCTATGAATGTAATGAGTGTGGTAAGGCTTTTAGTAGAAGCTCTGTCCTTATTGAACATAAAAGAATTCACACTGGAGAGAAACCTTATGAATGTAATGAATGTGGGAAATCATTCAATCAGAGTTCAGCCCTCACTCAGCACCAGAGAATCCACACTGGTGAGAAGCCTTATGAATGTAGTGAGTGTAGGAAAACATTTAGGCACAGGTCAGGCCTTATGCAGCATCATAGAACTCACACCAGAGTTTAACTCTATGGGTAAGAGTTGTACTATTGTGACATACTAGTTCACTTTGTGGTGAGATGCCACAAAAGATAGATGTTCCCTGAGAGCAAGGTTTTTGTCCCTCCAGCTCGGTTCAGTACAAAAAGAGGAGATCCATACAAAGTTGCTTTCTCATGATTGATTGATTGATGAATGGAAGAGCATTTTCAGCCAGGCCTTCTTCAAAAGAGGATGGTAGGTATTGGTTAGATGCCTAAGTAATTTCTGGATGAGAGTTCCCATCAACCCATATCTAACTGCTCTTGGTCACTTTTGCAGTAAATCCAAGACTAGGGCAGAGATGTTGAAAAGGCTCCATATAAGATGGACCAAGCAAAGATTCCTCCAATGGCAAGAATCCCAGCCTGGCAGGAGTATATGTGCATTTGGCAGGTGGTGGTACATGCTGAGAGTTATTAAAATCTGAACTGAGATTATAAAATATTGAACTGTGCCCTGGATCAGTTTAATAGTACCTGAGAAATGGTAGCACATTGTTGCCCCCTTGCCAGTTCTCTCCTGAGCCCTGAGTTTCCTGTTGAGGTTAACTGAGGTCAGCTTTTTTATTGTGCACCTGCTTTGTACCAGGCATTGGGGGTAGACTTGGTAATTGTCCTTGCAGACTTAAGGGCTAGTGGGATAAACATTTATTAAATAGGTAATCACAGTAAAATGAGATAAGTACTTCGGTATTATAAATCCAGGGTTCTGTTGAAGTACATGACAGAAGTACCTAATCTGGTTTATTAGCCACCATAGGCTTCTTGGATGTGATGACATCTCAGGTGAGACCTAAAGGTGGGTACGGGTTAGCCAGATCTAGGGGAAAGGAGAAGAGAACAACATGCATGTACAATGGCATGAAGATAAGAGAGAATCTGGAGATGTCCTTTTTTTTTCAAGGCTCTTTTCTCTGGCAGGAATTAGTTCTCATAGACCCTGATCAGAAGCAAGAATATATGTTGCATTCTATCCATCTATTCCTATTTTACACCCACTGAATTAGGTAGCCTATCCCAGACCCCGAATGACCTAAGAGACCTTGAAATACTAAGGAGAATTAGTGTGATGGAAACTCTCATGTGTCCTATGGAAATAGGCACGTGTGTACACCAAGGAAAGACTACATACATGTTGGGGGCTAAAGGGACAGTGGGGGCTGAGAGTGTTTGGATTTCATGATCTTGGGGCTCAGGGAATGGGCAGTTCACATGCTACAAGGATGGGAGGTCTGCCTTCCTAGGCTCCTTTTATGCCCCGGTCCCTTTACCCCACCTCTTCTCATCATTAGGCTCATAGGCTCTAAGTTACTTGAAGGCATAAATATTTGTTGGTTTACCCCAATAGATTCCTCAAAACTGTAATTCTGGGCTTATCTTTATTTTGGCAACTTTAATTAATTTTAATTAACCCACAATTAATTAACCCACAATTAATACCTATGTGAAAAGTGTGTTTCATCTTCTAAGATACTCTGATTTCCCTTCCAGATAGTGCTTCTTCTGGAAAAGAGCTGGTAATCACAGCTGTTATGGGTAATAGGGGAGGTGGAAATTGTGGGGGGGACAGCATTTGTGTCCAAAGGTTGTGAGACTATCATTGAGTTCAGGTAATCTGAAGTCTAAAGCAATCCTTCACATGGATGGTGAGTTGCCTTTTCCTGTAGCTGACAATCAAATGATTTTATCTTGTTAAATGGAGTCCCTGGATGCCACCATGATTAAACACTGGACGACTAACCTAAAGGTTGGTACTTCAAACCCATTCAGAGGTGCCTTGGAAGACAGGCCTGATCTGTTTCTGAAAAGTCACAGCCTTTGAAACCCTATGGAGCAGTTCTGCTGTGCACACTTTGAGTCATCATGAGTTGCAATTGACTCATCGGCAACTAACAAAAACAGTATCATTTATTTTTATTTATTTTATTTTAATGGTGATCTGGGTAAAAGTTTACAAACCAAATTCATTTACCATTCAACAGTTCATACACATTTTGTTTTGTGACACTGATTGCAATCTCCACAACGTAACAGCTCTCTTCCTACTTCTCCCTGTGACTCTCTTTTGCCTGTGTCCTCCTTTCCTATGCATTCCTGCCCTCTGAGCTTTCTCCGTGTGCAAATGCTGCCCTTCTGATCACCCAGGGTTGATTGTTCTAAGGAGTATAATTGATTGACTTCATAGGCCTGTCTATTGTTTGGCTGCAAGTTAAGCCACAGGAGTGAGTTCAATTCCAGGCCCAAATGGTTCCATCACTCTCTGTCAGACCACTAAGCCTAGTAAAACAGTATCGTTTATAATTACTTTCTTCCCTGATGGTAAATTGTAAATTTTGATAATATGGAAAATGAGCACCTACAGTGCTGCTACCCATATAAACACTGTTATTAATTTTTAGTACTTTTTTCCTACCCTAATATTTTTGGTAAAAATCTAGTCTGGTAAATCATTATTAGTAACTGTTATTTAACATTTATACTCTGAGTATATACCTCAGCTGGTTTAGTATTAGAATGCAATGCAAGATGTATTTTAATAAAATTTGAGTTCTAAAGTTCTGCTTTGAAATTTTGAATTCATTCATTCAGGAATAGGGAATGTGATGTGAATGGAGATGTGCTGTGGGAATGGAGAAGGATTTGTGGGAAGAAATCAGGGAATAAGTGTTTCCAGCTTTTATTTCCTGGGCCACAAAGTGTCAGGAAATGATGATAGCCTGTCTCTGGGGTTGTACCACCAACCGAAGTCACAAAATTGAGGGGGCATGTGGGGTTGCTTTGTGGTTTAAGTAGCCTCTTTAAACACATATGCCTCATGTGTCAATCAGAATCAGGACTCTTCCTCCTCTTTGGGAGTGGTCCGTATTGCACCAGATGGATATCCTTAGCACTCACTGCCAAAGGACCAAGCTTAGGCCTGTAGACTGAGCAAGATCCTGGGAGACTGCCATGGCCTTTCCCTCCTCTCTTAGCAAGTTCTCAATAGAAACATTTGTTAAAAAACAAAACAACTCATGGCCCTTTGGATCTTTGGAACCACTTCATGATCACTTGTGCTAGCCAACAAGGCAGCTCTAAGTGATAAAGCTATTGAACAGCATTGTCTGGTTCTGGCCCATCAGAAAGCAAGAGGTGGGTGGGTATACATAAGGCCTCCTACTGGGTTTTCCTTCCTCTTGAGATCACAGAAATGCTCTCCAAGTCGGGATGGGAAGTTGTCTAATTGGCATTTCCCCTTGCTATGCCAACATGCAGACAATGCACTTTCTGAGGCAAGAGAAGCAAACATGTTCACAAGAGAGCTTGGAGAGACCAAAGTCAGATTTGATTCAAATACCCAGTCCTCTCAGCTGGACAGGGTTAGCTGCATCCTAAGGAAATGAGGTAAAAGGGCTATGTAGGAAACAGATAATAAGTGCCTTGCCTAATTTGCACACAAAAATCCTCACAACTGGACCTATAAGCAGCATTACGATAAATGGGGAAAAGATTGCAGTTGTCAAAGACTTCACATTGCTTGGTTCTACAATTGATGCCAAGGGAAGCAGCAGTCAGGACATCAGACAACGTATAGCACTAGGCAAATCGGCTGCAAAGGACCTCTTTCAAGTGCTGAGGAGCAAAGATATCTCCTTGTGGACTAAGGTTTGCCTGACACAGGCCATGGTATGTATTTTCAATCACCTCATATGCATGTTAGAGCTGAACTATGAATAAGCAAGACCAAAGAAGAGCGAATGCTTTTGAGTTGTGGTGCTGGCGAAGAATGCTGAAAGTATCATGGACTAAAAGATCTAACAAATCTGTCCTGGAGGAAGTACAGCCGGAATGCTCCTTAGAGGCAAGAATGGCCAGACTTCTTATCACCTACTTTGGTCATGTTGTCAGAAAGAACCACTCTCTGGAGAAGGATGTCATGCTTGGTAAGGTGGACGGTCGACGAAAGAGGGGAAGGCCCTCAATGAGATGGATTGACACAGTGGCTGCGGTGATGGGCTCAAGTATAGCAAGGATTGTGGAGCTGGCGCGGGACCAGGCAGTGTTTCGTTCTGCTGTGCACTGAGTCGGAAATGACTCAACGGCATCCAACAACACTTTTTAAAATCAATACAATATCCATTTAAAGCAAACATTCTTACCCCCTGTTCTGCCTCTGTACCAAAAGAAACTAGGAGGCCCTGAGCAGAAAGGCAAGGCATGAATAGCTTTTCTTCCACACAGGCTGGTGAAGGAGAAAATAATTACTTTTGACGTCCACCACATACCAATACCCTATATTTCATAAGAGCATAGACTGCAGAAGTTTTGATCCTAATAGATCATCTACTTCAGCTCCTTCAAACAGAGGGTTCAAAGTTGTCAGGTGCCTTGCTAACAGCTGCAGAATTCATGGCAAAGTGCTAAGAAGAACAGAGGTCTCTACTTCAACACTATTGGTTTTCTCAACCATAAATCTCTTTCATACAAATAACTTACACAGGGTTTTATAATTTGCAGAAGACCTTTTTTTTGAATAGAATGTATTGAGATGGGTGAGCCTGCCACTGTCATTTTACCACTAGGAAATTGAGGATCAGAGTCCCCTGATGGAGCAGAGAGGTTATAGAAAGCAAATACTTTTAATTTTCTTGCCTATCCTGAGCTTCCATTCCCTTTTTAACTCCCTCATCCTTAAGAGTATTAGGCATGTATTATAGAAAAAGTTTGAAAACACAGAAAAGCAAAAGACAAAAGTTAAATCACCTATAATGTCATCACCCAGTGATAACTACAGCATTTTGAGAGGATGTATTTCCAGTATTTTTAATGCATAGCTTTCTTCATCATGGGATCATAATGTACATACCATCTTGTAAGTTTTACTTAATGTATCATGAATGCTATCATTTAAGAGACATCTCTTTTTACAGCTTTTAAGATTTTGTATACATTTCCAGGCAGTTTCAAAGATAAAAGGCAATACTTAAGGCTTTTGGTATTGATTGCCAGAGATCCTATCTAGTCACCTCACCAGCAGCATTAGAACTCCAATTTCCCTAAATCATGGTCACTTTGGGGCGGGGGGAGTGGCATCTCAACTGTTACTTTAGTGTAAATTTCAATTCCAGTGAGGTTGAACATTTATTCATAATTCATTAGCATTTATTCTTTTGTAATTTGCCTATTTCAGCAATATCTTTTTTTTTTTTTTCTATTCACTTTTTCACGGACAATATAGAGAAGTGGTTCCCCAGAAAGGTTCTGGATTCCTCCTGACTGGGTTCAAAGTCTGACCTCCAGTAGGTCATGACCCCAAGCCTTCATTTCCTCATCTGCAAAATAAGTGTTGAAGTGGTAATGAATACATATGTACAAAGCCCTTCCCAAACCCATTGCCATTGCTGATTCTAACTCGTAGCAACCCTGTAGGACACACCAGAATTGCCTCATAGGGTTCCTGAGGATGTAAATCTTTATGGAAGCACACTGCCTCATCTTTCTCCCATGGAAGAGCTGGTGGGTCAAACCACCATCCTTTTGGTTAGCAGCTGAATGCTTTAACCACTGCACCACCAGAGCTCCTACAAAGCCCTTAGCAACAAACCTATTACATGTTATTAACAGATGTCAGAAATCTCTACAGAAATATTTCCCTTTTGTTTTTACTACTCCATCACTCATTTGTCAGTTTAATTAACGCTTAATAGTGCTCATGGAGAACCTGTATATAGACCAAGAGGCAGTTGTTCTAATAGAAGGGGGTATTGCATGGTTTAAAATTAGGGAAGGTTGTGTCAGAATTATAGGCATCAGGATTGGAGGAAGACCCATTAACAACCTGCAATATGCAGATGACAACCTTGCTTGCTGATAGTGAACAGCACTTACTTTGATGATGTATGGACTTCATAACATGAAAAATCCTAACTGGACCAATAAGCATCATGAAGAAGAATACTGAAGTTGTCGAGGACTTCATTTACTTGGATCACAATCAACACCCATGGAAGCAGCAGTCAGGGAATCAGAAGATGAATGTATTGGGCAAACCTATTGCAAACGACTTTATAGTGTAAAAAACCAAAGATGTCACTTTAAGGACTCAGGTGTACCTGGCCCAAGCCATGGTATTTTCAGTTACCTCATGTGCATGTGAAAGCTACAGACTGAATAAAGAAGACTGAAGAACTGGTACATTTCAATTATGGTGTTGATGAAGAATACTGAATTTATTATGGAAGATATGAATGTATCTATCATGAAGAATGACCATATCTATCTTGGGAAAAGTACAGCTCAAATGCTCCTTAGAAGGGAGGATGGCTAGATTTCATTTCATGTACTTTGAACTTGTTACCAGGAGGGACCAGTCCCTGGAGATCATGTTTGGTAAAGCAGAGGGTCAGTGAAAGAGAGGAAGCCCCTCAACGAGATGGATTAACACAGTGGCTGCAATGACAGGTGGAACCAAAGACTTGTGAGGATGGTGCAGGACTGGCCAGTATTTCGTTCTGCTGTACAAAGGGTTGCTGAGTTAGAACTGAATCAATGGAACCTAACGAGTTATTCCTAGTTAATGTCTGTCCTACCCTAAGTTTCCTTGGGCCTTTCTCTGAGGAAAAGGAAGAAAACAAGAGCTGAGTAGATCCTGCCATCTATTTTTATATTTTTGCCATCTTTTCCAATTGATAGTATCCCTCTTCCTCACTCTCCAAACATGGGCAGTTAGTCCTTCTGCCACTGTCACTGGTTAGGAGAAGCCTATGTGTCCCAATGGAACAATACTTGTTTCCTTTAATCCTCATGACAACTCTATAACCAGGATCCTAGATTTCCATACAGATTTGGTTTGGTAATGTCGTTATTCCTTCAACATTTTAAGTTTTTTGAATGATGTCTTTCTCTTGCTGACTAACCTGCACAATTTAGCCTTGTACCGAGAAGTTCCTTCCTGCTGGTCCCTCTGAAGAGAATTTCTGGCTCAACCATGATTGTTACATTCTGTTGTCACTTCCCTTTAGCACTGTCGTTAACAAAATTCACAAAATACTGTGAAATACTGGTGATGTTTAAATCAAAACTGACCATGTGTGTGGTACCTGAAGACTATCACTCATGGATTAAAAGAGAAAGTGACAAATACATTTTGAGACCTGAGCCCAAAGGTGTATTATGAACTGTAGGGTACAACCCAGAAACAAATGATATGACAACCATAGCAGCTTCTGACCTAGAGCTTTGGGTGTTATAAGGAATGTGAAAGCAGCTCTGATACTGTCCTGGGAAACAAAAAAGCCCTCATGTCTGGGAAAGGGAGACTTAAAACTTTAACAAACTCTTAATCTCTAGGCTGGCTCTTCTCACCCTTCTACCCCCATGTTAGCTCTAGCCTAGCCTATAGGCCTGGCAAGGAAAGTAGGTAGTAGCCATTTCCTTGTGGCCACACCAGACTAAGACAAAGCTCCTCACCACCTCATGGTCTAAGGGCTCTGGGTTTTATTAACAGAAATGTCTCCATTGTCCCTTATTTTGATACACCGCATAAACGATTCTGGTCCTATGCCTGTCTCTCAGACATGATCCCACTTCAAAAGGACTTCATACCAAGTGCCCTTTTATTTTTACTTTCCAGATGTGCCACTTTCTCCTCCTAGACTTTGTTCCATTTGTTGGATACAGTCTTCCCTGGTCTATCCTTCTGGCTCTTACTCATCTTTTAGGGAATTTTTCCCTGATCCAAGGCTGGGTCAGGTACTTCCTTTATGTCACAACGCTGATCACAGTGAAGTGTCCTTGCTGGCTTGATTGTACAGCATTTTCTATTGTATCCCGAGTGCCTGACACAGACACTAAATTAATTTGTATTCTTCTCACTCCTAATTTCTGGCCTGCTCTGGCTGGGATCAACAAATAACTAGAGATCATTTTCCCATCTTTCTTGCTACCCTGTCACTGTCCTTATCTGGGATAGTATTTTGAGTTCTAAGTGACAAAACATCCCTCATACTATCCCCATCATCTCAGCCCTGCCACACAATCAGATTAACAATAATGTCTGCGTCACTATCTCCTTTTTGCGATGTTCTCATGGGAAGTGAGGTTTCAGTGTTATATTCCTATTTCCTGAGTAATAGAAAAGCCCAAAGAAATGGCTCTCCCTTCTATTATTCTCATTAGTCACAGAAAAAGACGTTAAGGGTCAATTTCCATTAGCACTGGCAAGTGCTACACATG
>NW_006921728.1:4837811-4841729 GCF_000298275.1 Orycteropus afer afer | reverse complement strand
TGCCTGAAAGCTTTCCCACATTCACTACATATATAAGATTCATCCCCAGAGTGGATTCTCTGATGCTGAGTAAGGGCTGAGCTCCTTTTGAAGGCTTTGCCACATTCGTTACACTGATAAGGTTCCTCTCCACTATGAATTCTCTGATGTCTGATGAGATTTGAGCTCAAACTGAAGGCTTTTCCACACTCATTACATTCATAAGGTTTCTCTCCACTATGTATCCTCTGATGGGTAATCAGCTCTGAACTCTGCCTGAAAGCTTTTCCACATTCATTACATTCATAAGGTCTCTCTCCTGTATGAATTCGCTGATGTCTAATAAGCTTTGAGCTTTGGCTAAATGTTTTCCCACATTCGTTACATTCATAGGGTTTCTCACCAGTGTGAATTCTTTGATGTATAATCAGGTATGAACTCTGACTGAATGCTTTACCACATTCATCACATTTACAAGCTTTCTCACCAGTATGAATTTTACGATGTCTAATAAGGGCGGAGCTCTGATTGAAGGCTTTTCCACATTCACTGCATTCGTATGCTTTCTCTCCACTATGAATCCTCTGATGAATAATGAGGTATGACCTCAAACTAAAGGCCTTCCCACACTGGTTACACTTGTAGGGCTTTTCTCCAGTATGGATTCTCTGATGTTGTGTTAGAGAGGAATGCTGTTTGAAGCTATGCCCACATACGTCACATCTATAAGGTCTCTCTTCTGTCTGAACCTTCTGATATGTTCTGGAGTTTCTACTTAGAATCAAGTTTCTTTGAGGATTATCATGATAGTCTCTCTTTCCTTGAGATTCATGTGTGAAGATCACTTGACTGAAACTGTCTCCTTGGGAAGGGGATCTTAATTTCTCCCCTGTAGCACTTCCTTGTTGCCACACTAAACGGTTTTCATGTTTACTAGCTTTTACAAATGAAGGCTCCGGAAGAAGTCCCTCTGATTTTTCTCCCAAAATTTCTTCCTTTTTTGCTGATTCACTGTTCTCACAATCTGAAATGATAAATAGCAAAAATTTTTACATTTCTCTAGTCACTCAATACTCCCCTCTACTTGAGAGAAAACAGGCTTCTATTTACAGACTTGTCACTGTTTACATGTATCTTTTCTTTAACTAGTTGTACTAGGGTCCCTCCTTCTTTCTGATGTTAGGTTTCCATCTGTACTTTGAATTTCACCCTTTCCTGCTCCTCTGAGAAGATAACCGATCAATTACCAACTACTTTCCTATCATTTTAAAGCTCTTTCTAACTCAAAAGGTCTTGCCACACAGCTCTTTTAAGCAACCTCACTCACTCCTATTCAGTGAAACTTCTTGAACAGGGTTGTCTGTAGTCATCCCCAGTCTGCAACGTGATCTGTACCTCTCTCTGTTTGCTTCCACTGGTATTGCTTTCACCTAGGTCACCAGCTTCTCAGCCACTTAATCCAATGGGTACTTTCCACATCTTATTTAGTTGGCTTCTCTGAAGCATTTGACATTAGGGAACTTTGCCTTCTTTCTAGAGATGTTCTCTTTCAGCAACATTAGACTGATTCTGTGGCTGTTTCTTCTTAGTCTCCGGGCCCAGTCACTCAAACATTAGTGTTCCTCAGGACTCTGTTCTGGGTTCTTATGAATCCACTCTACAAGTTACCCACTAAGCTTCAATTACAACTTATAAGCTCGTATCTTCCCAGGCCCCCAATTCTACCCTAGCTCTCTGAGCTCTAGACTCTCATATTCCACTGCTAACTGGGCATTTTATGAATATTTCACAAACACCAAAATGTCCCAAACTAAACACATCATCAGATGTATTTGTTTTATCTTTCCCCATTTACATGAATTTTGTTGCTAGTTGGATGACAAGCTGATTCTGACTCACAGTGACCCTGTGTATATCCAAGAACTCTGCTCCACAGGGTTTTTTGGAAGCAGATCACCAGCCAGACTTATCTTCCAAGGTGCCTCTTCAGGGGTGTGAACCACCAGCAGTTTGGCTAGTGGCTGAGCACTTAACTGTTTGCAGCATAAAGGGACTTATTTATATGAATCTGCCACCACCATCTGCTGCCATTAAGTTGATTCTGGTTCATAGCAACCTCCACTGGGTTTCCGTGGCTGATCACTTCATCTTTCTCCTGCAGAGCAGCTGGTGGGTTTGAATTATGAAGCTTCTGGTTAGCAGCCAAATGCCTTAACCACACTATGCCTATAGCTCCACCATAAACCAAACTGCTCAAGAGTGAAAACTGAGTATCAGTCTGAAATTCTTCTTCTTTACTCTCCTCTTTCAACAAGCAGACTGACATAAAATTGGAAAAAAAAATTAAAAGCTGATGAATAGGTTTCAGCTTTGATCTTCCTGGGATAGGGCTAGGGGTATCATATCTTTTGATTTATGCACTGTGGACACCTGGATTGAAGGCCTCTAACAGGACTCCAGAACTCAACTCTTGCCTTCCTCAAATCCATTCTCCAGTGTGCAGCTAAGTTCTAAAACATAAATCTAATTATGTCATTCCTTTGCCCTAAACTCTTCAATTAAACATATAATACTTAGGAAACTATATAAATAATTAGCATGACATTCAAGATTTTACTACTTGGATCCCATTTTCCTCTTTAGTTTATTTCTCAGCTCTCCTCCTCTCCTAATACTCCATTCAAACCAACCTGGACTATCTGTAATTCCCAGAATGGCCTGTGTTCCCTTACAGGACATTGTGGCCTCTGCTTGAGACTGTCTTCCTCCCTATTTAACTGGCTTCCTCCTACTCATACTACAGTTCTTAGTAGATAGCTCTTCCTTCTGGAAGTGTTGTTCCCTGAACTGCTAAGATTGGCTTAGGTGCTATTTTATGTGCTCCCATAGTACCTGTTGTTGTTCCTGCCCTACAGTCAACTCATGGCAATTACATACACAATAGGATTCATAGAGTTTTCAGTGGCTGATATTTGGAAGTAAATCACCAGGCCTTTCTTCCTAGTCTGTCATAGTGTAGAGGCTCTGCAGAAAGCTCTTTAGCAGCATAGCAACATCATAAGCCTCCAATGACTGTTGGTTGGTGGCTGCACTTGAGGTGTATTGGCCAGGATCAAACTCTGGTCTCCTGCATTGAAGGTGAGAAATCTACCATTGAACCACCACTACCTAGTGCCTGTATTTGTTCTATAACTTACTATAATATGTTGCAATACTGTTATCTCATGTGTCACCCTACCTAAACCCGAAAGCTCCTTGAAGATACGGATACAGTGACTAGCAAAGTACTGGACATATATTAGCACTCTTATATTGTATAAAGAAGAAATGGATGAATAAATGAATCAATGATAGGTAAACTGACAGAGGGCTGACTGCAATTTATGAGGGTTCTTGGGAAAGTGAGCACCTCTGGTCTAGAAAAAAGGTGATGCACATATGTGGCAAGTTTATGAAATGCAATCAATTCTGCAACCTCAAAAACAGAGGCTTGATGAAAATTCCCAAATGAGTTTCTATTCCTCACCACTTTTTGGAGAACAGCAAGGTTCCCAGGATTTCAGTCGTGTTGTTAAAGGCTGGAGTTGGACGTTTGTTGGTTTTTGGGATGCTCCCAGAGATGTTAAATCCTTCCACGGTACTGGTGCACTTTGTGGACTAGCTAGAACCTGAAATCAAGAAAATATGGTCAGCTTTGTGTGTGTGTGTAGCGGGGGGGTGGGGGACACCAGGGTAATTGCTGGACAAAAATCTCAGAAAAGAGCTGAACAAGCACATCTGCAGGGATGAGGGATAGGGGAAAAGAACTATGTAAGAGTAGAGACTTCTAGTGGCCCAAGCGATCACTTCAAGGTTATAGTTCAGTAGTGTTAGGGATTGAACTGCTTCTCCAAAAATGTGTGTTGTAAATCCTAATTTCCATGCCTGTAGTTAAATCCA
>NW_006921728.1:4834648-4836384 GCF_000298275.1 Orycteropus afer afer | reverse complement strand
CTAACCAGAAGGCTGGTGGTTCAAACCCACCAGCCACTCCTCAGAAGGAAGGCTGGACAATCTACTTCCCTAGTGATACCACCTTGGAAACCCAAGGAAGGGTCACTATGAGTTGGATCTGACTTGATGGCAGTAAGTTTTTTGAGAAGTTTTAAACATGTATTTAGTTACTATCTATGGCAGTGATGTTGATATTCATTTAAGGTAGTAATAAAACTTTTAAAAATCCACATTTAACATGAGTTGATGTACATAAAAATATTATTCAGTATTTGCTATTTGATCAAATTTGGGATTCACTGAATTCCTTCAGTAAACATAGAGGCACTTACTCCAGGCTGTCCTTTGCCTAGCACTAGGACACAAAGGTTCTTGCCCAGAGAATAGATTAGTCTGTGAAGGAATTAACCAATAATTATTTGTTAAATGCTTATCACGTGTTCAAAACATGTTACATATCATATAGACCCTAAAGAAGTAAAAAGAACCACTTCAGCCCTCAAAAAGCATAGAAGATACTGGGAGTAATAAATTGCAAGTGAAACAGCAACCACTAATTAGGAAGGTATGTTGTGGTACAGATCTGACTTTAGGGATGGGGATAACGACAGGAGGGTATGCCCTTCAGTCAGTCAGCAGTAAAGAAAAGTGAAATTTAACCTTAACATTACTTTCGAGATTGAATAGAAAATTTATGCCACAAATTTATGACAGATTTACCAGCTCGACTACACTACCCTTTCTGTTTTTAGAAGCCCAGTTAAATCACTACGACTGCAAAGTCACGGGGCTGGGGAATAACTGCTTTCTGCTGGAAATCGGGGGCTTCAGTGCCAGCGTCCTTTGCGTCCCCAAGACACTCGGAGCCCCCGCCAGCCACGAGAAAGAGCCGCGGCCACAAGACTGGCTGACTGAGGGGCGGGGCTCCTCCACCCTGTGTCCACCGCCCGGGCAGCGCAACCACCTCAACCTCCCTTGCCTCGGGTCCCACGCCCCTCACCGCAAAGCCCTAGAGCTGCCAGGGAGCTAGCCAACGACCTAGGGCGGGGAGCCACAAAGACCGGAAGTGCGCTCCGTGGACTTCCGCTCCTCTGTCACCCCACCCCCGACCTTTGTCCGCCCAGCCTCTTTTTCACAGGCAGCCAATCATCACCAAGGATTCTCCTATTTCCAAAGCCTGAGGGCTCCGGGCCCTAGGCTTAGAGTCAGGCTTTGCTTTCTCAGCCGTGAGGTAGGCAGGGCCCTGGAGAGGCGAGCACCCTGCTACACCCACCGTCGCCCATGGTTCGTGTCTCACATCACTCCCTGATTTATCCTGCCGTCAATTTTCCAGAAAAGTATTCAGATTTCCCTGTAAATCCAGTTCTCTTCTAGGATCTCCACAAAAGTAGACAGGTGGAGGAACGGGCTGAAAAAAATTCATTTATAGTACCTAAGGCATTTGACTGCTAACCAGAAGGCTGGTGGTTTACACCCACCAGCCACTCCTGGGAAGGAAGATTGAGCAATCTACTTCCATAGAGATACCGCCTTGGAAACCAAGAGCAAGGAGGAAGTTGTTAGTTCTCTTAAGGCCTATATCCAGAACTGGTGTTATATCACTTCTGCTGTGTTCTGTTGGCGCGACTAGATTCAAGGGAAGGGGAAACAGCTTGAACATATAGAGACAGGAGGACATTTTAGATTTGCAAAATTATCTTTGCATCGAATCTGTAACACCTTGTTGTTGTTAAGTG
>NW_006921728.1:4808141-4808857 GCF_000298275.1 Orycteropus afer afer | reverse complement strand
TCTCCTATTCAATCTTGATCCTTTCAGAACAATCAGCAACAGTAGCTGGGCATCATTTAGTTCTTTTGGCTTCAGGGTCATGGAGGCTGGGGTTCCCATGGTCTATTAGTCTTTTGGACCAATTGTTTCCTTGGGTCTTTGATTTTCTTCACTCTTCTTTGCGCTGCACTGGAAGAGACCAATAGTTGCACCGTAGATGGCCACTCACAAGTTTTTAAGACCGCAGTCACTACTCACCAAAAGGGCACATAGAACCCGCCTTTGTGGACTGTTAGTCAATTGGCCTTGCTGTCTCCTGAGACTATGGTCCTGAGCCCCCAGGCCCAGGGACTCCCTGAACGTGTTTGGTTGTGACCAAGAGATTTTCATAACTTTGCCCTCTGTATGCTCTACTAAATTCATGGATATATTTGCAGTATATGTAAATACGTATATAGAAATACCCTCTACAAACCTATATATATTGGTGGGTGTAGTCCCATTCGCCTTCCCACTCCTGTTCAGCTTGTGTGTCTCTATCTATGCATCCACTTACAGATTATGGTTATTACCCACTGCCGGACTGGGTATGTAATAGTATTTGCCTTTGTTGCCTTTAATTGTGCTCCTCCCAATGTCTTCTTTTGCCTTGATGAGTTTGTGCTGACCTCTCATCACTATATATTGTCTTTCTCTTTACCTAAGTTAATACCTGTCTGCTCTCTAGTTAGTGACTT
>NW_006921728.1:4805307-4806066 GCF_000298275.1 Orycteropus afer afer | reverse complement strand
AAAGCCATTCCATTTGTGGTATATTCTTGTCAGAGTGGCACTAAGTAACCAGAACAGATGGCAAAACTGACCTGTCCTCACATTAGAGTTTCATACACATTATTTAAGTCCTACCCTCAAAAGGTGCCATGTACCTTATTTACATTATTAACAAACTATCCAGTCCCCTCAGTGGGCCACAAGCACCTTACATTTGCATAGTTCCACTCAGTCATCTGGTGGGAGTCATAAAAAGCAGGGCTAGAAGAGCCATACTAAGTAATTCACTGCACCACCATTGTGCTCCCCCAAAATACATGTTGTACAGGGAAGAGGTAACTACCGGGAGGAAGTGGGAAGAGAGCTGGTACACTGTGGGGAATTGCAGTCAATATCATGAAACAAAATGTGTATGAACTGCTGTATGGAAAACGAATTTGTCTGTAAACTTTCACCCAAATCACAACAAAAATTTAAAAACAAACAAAAACTGAACAAAATAAAAATATATATTGTAAATCCTAACCCCTATACCTGTGGTTATACACCCATTTGGGAATGGGTTGTCTTTGTTATGTTGATGACATAGGATTAGTGTAGAGTGTGTCTTGAATCAATCTCTTTTGGATATAAAAGAAGCAGATTAAGCAAGAAAGAGAGGGAGCAGAGATGGGGAAGAAACAAGAAGATGACCAAGGAGCCATGGAAAACCAGGCCTATAGGTGCCAAAGAGACAGAGATCTTCCCCCAGAGCCATCAGAGAGAGAACACCTTCTCCTA
>NW_006921728.1:4800535-4803466 GCF_000298275.1 Orycteropus afer afer | reverse complement strand
ATTACCCCTGATGGTGGGAAAGTCCTGGCTTTCCCCCTGAGAGGGAAGAAGGAAGGATGCCTCGTTACTGCTAGGTGGGCATGGAAGTCTGGCTTCCCACATGGTCTCTACCAACACTTTATAGGGAGGGGACTTGTTACCACCAGGCAGGTATGAAAGTCCCAACCTCCACTACTGCTCTGACACCATGCAGCCAGGGGTAAACGAAATGAAACCACACCAAACCCACTGTCATCCCTTTGATTCTGACTCATAGAAACCAACTGGGTTTCCAAGGCAGTACGCCTTTACGGAAGTGATGGCTCCATCGTCCTTTGCAGAGTGGCTGGTAGGGGTGCATTATAACTGACAAGAGTGTAAGTGTAAGTTCCCCCTTTGGCCTTTTGCCTTTGCTAATAGGGATGGCATTACATTTCCTCCTCCCTCCATTCTACTTGGTGGAGTAGAGCAGTTATTGACTAAAAATGTTTTCTGTCTTGCTAGGTTCCCCTTTTCCAGACCTTTTGGCTATGGAAAGCTAGTTTTTCTTGGGGGCTTAAAAAAAATGTTGTTGGAATTATTCATGGCAAAACAAAACCAATCCAACAATTTCTACATGAACAATTCAGTGACATTGATTATATCCTTTAAGTTGTGCAACAATTCTCACATTTCTTTTCTGGATTGTTTCTCCCCTTTTAACATAAACTCATTGCCCCCTAAGCTGCTTATCTTTTTTTTTTCTATTGTTCAGAGATTGTATATTTATTAGTAGTTCTTTCCTTTTTTTTTAAATTGTGATTTGGGTGAAAGTTTACAGAGCAAATTCACTTTCCAAACAGCAGTTCACATACACAATGTCTCATGACATTGACTACAATTTACCACAATGCAACAGCTCCTCTCCCATTTCCTCCTGATAGTTACCTCTTCCCTG
The DNA here is from genome assembly GCF_000298275.1 of Orycteropus afer afer. NCBI lineage: Eukaryota > Metazoa > Chordata > Mammalia > Tubulidentata > Orycteropodidae > Orycteropus > Orycteropus afer. Next base: position 4,802,550 of record NW_006921728.1, on the reverse strand, counting down.
TGTCCATCCCTCCATGTACTCCTGCCCCCTGAGCTGTCTCCCTGTGCATAAGCAGCCCTCTTTCTCCCATGATTGTTGTCTCCAAGGAGTATATCTACCTCAGATTAATGTTCAGCTTGTATGCCTGTCTTTTGTTTGGCTGGAAGCCACAGGTGTGGGTTCAATTCCAGACCTGAAGGGCAGCTAGGGGCCATAGTCTCAGTGTTCCACCAGGCTCTATAGGACCAGCAAACCTGGTGTCCCACCCCCCTTTTTACCCCAAGTGATTTCGAGTTTTGTTCCATATTGTTCTCCTTCTCTATCCAGGATCTCCTACATAGATCCCCCTCCAAGAGGTTGACAGTGGTAGCTGGGCACTATCTAGTTCTTCTGGTCTCATAGTCGTATAGGCTGAGGATTGCATGGTGTACCAGTCACTAGGACTACTTGTTTTCATGAATCTTTGGTTTTCTTCATTCTTCTTTGCTCTGGATGAGAGGAGAGACCCATCAATGCATCTAGATGGCTGCTTGCAAAGCTTTTAAGATCCCAGTCACTACTCACCAAAGTAGGAGGTGGGACAATGTTCTGTGCAGTATATTATGCCAATTGAGCTTGATGTCCCCTGTGACTATGGTCCCGAGCCCACAGATCTAACTATTCGCTCTCTCTGAGGAGCTGGCTCTGACCAAGAAGTGACTACAATCTTGGCCCTTGTCAGCTCTACTATATTCTTGGGAATTCTTACAGAACATACAAATACACGTGTAGAACCATTGTCTGCCAACCGTATACAACCATTGTCTGCCTACCATACCCTATATGGTCTTGGGTACACTCCCCACAGCATAAATTACTTAATAGTTCAGCCTGTGCACCCATCTATCTACTCATTAACCCATTATGTTTTAACATAAACTCATTGCCCCTAATCTGCTTATCTTTTTTTTTTTTTTTAAAAAAAACCTTTTCATTGTATTTTGAGTGAAAGTTTATAGAGCAACTTAGTTTTCCATTCAGTAATTCAGTCCGTATACATTTTGTTTCATGATGTTGATTGTAATCCCCGCAATGTAATAGCACTCATCCCATTTCCTCTCAGTGTTTTCTGTCTCCATTCATCCTCCTTTCTTATCCCTCCCCGCTTTCTAAATTCTGTCTCTGGACAAACACTGCTTTTTTGATCTTAGATGGTTGATTGTCCTAAAAAGTGAGTACTCCCTGGTGTTATTGTTCACCTTATAGACTTTCTTGCTTGGCTGAAAACTGAGCCATGGGGTAACTTCATTTCCAGGCTTGAAGAGTGACTGATGGTCATAGTTTTGGGGATTCCACCAGTCTCTATTAGACCAGTAACTCTCGTATTTTTCTATGATTTTGAACTTTGTTCTACATTTTTCTCCCACTCTGTCCAAGATCTTTTATCCTGATCCCTTTCAGAGCAGTTGGTAGTGGTAGCCAGGCACCATCTAGTTCTTTTGGTCTCAAGGTCCTGGAGGCTGAGGTTCATGTGTTCCATTAGTCCTTTAGACTAGTTGTTTCTTTGCGTCTTTGATGTCCTTCACTCTTCTGTGCTCTGGATAGGGAGAGGCCAATAGTTGCACCGTGCATGCTGTTCACACTAAGCGTCCTATCTAATCTTTAGAGTTGCTGTTGTCAATTTGATCTTGTGGGGGCTTTTTGGTCTGTGCTCCACATTGGTATTTTGGGGTTGCTGCTTCTCCAGGTCTAAGTCAGGAATACATGAAGCAAGAAGAAAACCCAAAGGATACATCATGACAATCTTCTGCGGATCCCGATCCCTAGATGGTCTGTTTTCATCTCTCCACCTTTTTAGAGTCTTACGTGTGTTTTATATATACTGTCCAGGGATTTTAGATGTGTTAGCAGGAGGAATAGGAAGGTTTTGAGAACTGCCTTTCTTCCATTTTGTCCTGGATTCAGAAATCCACAGAGCAGGTTTTAATATTTAATACTTTTTGCATTCAAAATTGGTTGATTGTTTTTCAAGTATCCTAGGATTATCATCAATAGTA
>NW_006921728.1:4797139-4799840 GCF_000298275.1 Orycteropus afer afer | reverse complement strand
AAGATAACTTTCTGCTATAAAAAAGCATACTAAATATAGGAGAAGCAGTGTTTGAAAACTCTGGTTTATAAAGAGATTAATAAAAGAACCATATAACAATTAATTTATTAATTAATTTCCTTTAGCTAGAAAAGGAAAAGGTAAAAAGGTTTTCACAAGACCAGGCTTCAAATTAGTTCTTTCTGGTTCAGTCATGACCAACAAAGTGAAATTGGAATACACCCAAATTTGTAAAATGTGAGTATACTAGAACAATAATCAGAATGGGTAAAATGGCAGGTTGATGCACTGCTAGAAACTTAATCTACCTCTTAGAAAACAAGTTGCATAGCAACAAAATCTCATGACATGCAGAGTTGGAAACAGCGTGGACCTGCTCAAAGATGGTGGTGACCACACTGCTTTGAATGGTGTCATTCTCCACAGCTCTGTCAATAATCCAGTCTGTCACATCCGATTCCTGAAAGGGCTCATTATGCCTCTTCTGAGTCTCCCATTCTAGAGCTTTGACTCATAATTTTTCCTGTTCTGGTTATTATTCCAGTATAAAATCTGTGTTGTACAGATTTTTACAAATTTAGATCTTTCCAATGTAACTGCATCAGGCATGACTGAACTGGTTCCAACTGCTTCAGAGCCCTGAACAAAACTCAAGAGACTATGGCAGTAACCTCAGATGGATGTTAAAAATCACCACTTTATATTTATTTTAATATTTTTTTTAGCTGCAACTCCTTGAAAAACTAATAGCTGACTGCGTTGTAATCCTGTTTGTTCATATTTGTTTCTTCACCTTGTTTACATGAAAAGGAAAATACTTAACGATATCAACTTATATATATGTATGTGTACACACACACATATATTCTATTTATACATTGTTAGAAATGTGTATGGTATGTTTGAGATATCTTTCTATTCTTTACAATGTTGTTGTGTGCTGTGGAGTCTATTCTGACTCTTATCAACCCTGTATGATAAAGTAGAACTGCCTCATAGGATTTCCTAGGCTGGGTTTAATCATTATAGGAACAGGTTGTCGGCCTTTTTTCTGGTGAAGCTGCTGGGGAGGTTGGTACTGGTGACCTTTTGGTTAGAAGTTAACCATTGCCTCACTGGTGGTGGTGGTGGTTGTGTGCCGTCAAGTCAGACCCGACTCATAGCGACCCCTCCTTGGGTTTCCGAGGCAGTATCACTACGGAAGTAGATTGCCCCTTCTTCCTTCCGAGGAGTGGCTGGTGAGTTTGAACCGCCAGCCTTCTGGTTAGCAGTCAAGTGCCTTAGCCACTATGCTACCAGAGCTCCTAGGGCTCCTTATTCTATACGATGATCACTTGCAATTTAATAAAGACACTTTTTTATTTGAATGGATAGTCCACATGAGCGAAATCCTTTTAACTGTGATAATGAGAGGTACAGAATGCTCTCATTCTCAACAAAATTGAGAAATACATGAAAGCATGCTTTTGGCATTTTCTTAAATCAGCACTCTTTTCCAGGTTCTCCCATTTCCACCCTTTGGGCCTTGTCTTGAGTCCTGATTCTATCTTCATCTACTTGTCAACAAATTGCTGCTAAAATTAGCTTGAGATATATAGAAAACGACTTAGTAAGGTATTGTTTCTTTCAATGCTTTTTGCTTTTTTACACAGGATCTTTGGAAGAGGAAAAAGTGCTTTTCCTTTTCCAATCTGCCTTCCTGAGGCAGAAGCAAAGAATTAGTTAGCATGCTGGCTGAAGAAGTATAGAACCCTGGTCTATGCTTTCTTGATATAAACATTAGCCTTTTTATAGACTATGGAAACCAGTTCTGGGAGGAGAAGTCTCTAACCTGACAAATCACTAGAGTCCAGTAGTCCAGGGTTCTCAAGGGAAGAGCTTCAGCTAGACCTTCCCTAGCTGAGCCATCAATCCATACAAAAAAGTGTCTGCTCATTAAATTGTAAGTGGCCATCTGCTTGCTTAATCATGTGGTTCTTTTTCCTTTGGGCTGGTTATCACGTCTGGTCTGGCTCCTTCTGCTAATTAGCCTAAGCTTGATCTTCAGGTGAAACACAGGCCTATTTTATTTTGAATGGAATATGGCTTCATTTTCTCTGATGCAATTAAATCATTTATGGGAAAAGACTCTAAAGTTTACAAGGACTGGTTATTTAAAATTCATGTTGATATCTGGCTTTTGCTGAATATATTTGAATACTCCCAAATGAACAAACAATAAAAAACCTATTCCCCTTGAGTCAATTTTGACCCATGGCAAACTCCTGTGTGTCAGAATAGAACTGTGTTCCATTGGGTTTTCAATGGCTAATTTTTTTTCTTCAATTTCTTTTTTTTTAATGTTATTGTGATTTGCATGAGAGTTTATAGAGCTAATTCATCTTCCATACAGCAGTTCACGTACACTTTGTCTCATGACATTGACTGTAATCTCCCACAATGCAACAGCTCTCCTCTCACTTCCTCCCCATAGCCACCTCTTCCCTGTGTCCTTCCCTCTCATGCACTCCTGCCTCCCAAGCTGTCTCCCTGTGCATAAATAGCCTTTCTATTCTCCCATGACTGATCTCTCCAAGGAGTATATCTACCTAATGTAAATGTTCAGCTCATATGTCTGTCTTTTGTTTGGCTGGAAGCCACAGGAGTGGGTTCAATTCCAGACCTGAAGGGCAGCTAGGAGCTACAGTCTCAGGGGTTCCAT
>NW_006921728.1:4793596-4796759 GCF_000298275.1 Orycteropus afer afer | reverse complement strand
TAGTGAAGATAGTAATGTTTACATTTACTGTATCTTAGAGATAGACAGTACTGTTTGTTTATTTTCTCTCTCTATTGAACAATATGAGGAGCCCTGGTCTCTCAGTGGTTAAAACAGTTGGCTGCTAACCAGAAGGTCAGTGGTTCAAATCCACCAGCCACTCCATGGGAGAAAGAAGTGGCAGTCAGCTTCCATAAAGGTTTACAGCCTTGGCAGTCCTATGGGGTAGTTCTACTCTGTCCTATAGGGTTGATATGGATCAGAATAGACCCGATGGCAATGAGTGTGGTTTTTTGATTATTGAGCAATACAAATATATTGGAATAAATAAAGTAAGAGTGTAAATACAAAGCTTATATAACCAATGTTAAGAGTTTGGTGTGCATCCTTTTCCTATACTTGTACAAATACAAATGTATGGGGTAGATTAAAGATCTAAATGTAACAAATAAATCTATGGGGGAATATTTGTATCATGTGTAGGGTAGAATGTGGAAGTGAGGGAGGTGAGCTTCCTAAGCAAGATGAAAAACCCAGAAGCTTAGCATTATATTTGAACTACATTAAAAGTTTAAAGTTTCTGAATGGTAAAAATACCACAAATGCTGTCAAAGGACTTATACTGAAAATATTTACAGCACATTTGAAAGACAAATCACTAATATGCAGTGCTTCTGCAATCTGATAAAAGGGCAAAGTACCTATCAGCAAAATGGGCAAAGAATATGAACAGGCAATTTACAAAAAAAATAAATGAAAACAGCCAGTAGATATATTAAAAGGTATTCAACCTCACTATTATATAGGGAAATAAAAAGAAACTACTCTTTGCTCATGAGATTGGAAAACCTTAAAAAGATTGATTATATTCAGGGACAGCAAGAATACCAAGAAATGGACATTTTCATATAGTCCTGGGAATGAGGATGGGGTGAACCTACATTCTTTTGGAAAGGAATCTGTCATCTGATAAAAATAAAATAAAATAATGATAATAATAAAAAGAATTGCTCTTTGATGCAGAAGTCTCAATTTTAAGACTATCCTAGAGAAATCAAACCATCAATACTAAAGGATATATTTTATAAGTTGCTTATTGCAACATGGTTTGTAATGGCAAAACCTTGGGAATGTCAAGAGTGGAATGGAGGAATAAGTGGTCATTCATGAGAATATTATGTTTCTATTATAAAAATGAATTACAGTTACATCTATTAACCTATGAAAATATACACACAGGGATTGAAGTAAAACACAAAAATTGCAGGCTAATATGCCTGTTATAATTGTGTTTTTTAATGAAAAAAATTGTAAGTTAAAAAGTCTGATTTGCATATAGCCTATACTGTGTCAGGTAACTATGATATTCTGCACATGTTTTATAGTATCAACCAGTCCACTTCTTTTTCTATCCATTCATTTTGGCTAATTCATCACCCACTGTACCATGCCTTTATGGTCTCTCAGGCTTACATTTCATGAGGCTGAACTTAAGTGAAAGATAGTTGTGAGGTCAGGTGAGCTGTCATATCTGATACCCTGATTGTCTCCAGCATTTACCGGGCTGCTCTGGCTGGCCTGCAGACATGCCCACACTCACTGGCATTCCCTGAGAGAGGAATCCCACAGTCCCTTTACATGCTCCTCTGAGAAAGCTTCCACGTGAAGTTGCAATTCCCTATCTTTTGGGTTGTGAGACCACACGTTTGTACTAATGCCCTCCAGGTAATTATTCTTTAACTAGGAGCAGTAGTGCCGGGAACTCCAGCACGTTCGTTCCCCACGCCTCAGGGCTTTACCTCACAGAGTCCTGAACCCCCCTCCCCTCCTTTACTTCCCCGAGCAACAACCAATCTGTAAATATCAGGAAAATACTTGAAATTCCTATACCTAAAACAGCTAGAAACGGCAGTTTGCGGCCTCGACCCACAGGACAGAGCCAATCAAGTAGGGACAACGCGCAATTGGAAAAATGACAACCAATCTTGTAATTTTCTGATTGAAACTTCCCCGTTCCTGCTCCATCCCCGATAAAAGACCCCCTTCCCCTTTGTTCGGGGCTCTCAATCCTGAACCACTGCGTCGGTGACGGTTGGGGGTCGGAGCTCGAGCTTGAATAAACAACCCCTATGCTTGTGCAGTGGAATCGGCTCCTTGGTGGTTTTTAGGGATTCAAGATCTGGGTACAACAGGGTTTATACATCAGTCAGTTTATCATAAGAGATATAGTGTAAAACACACTGAAAAACTGAAAATGGATGTTTTACAAGCCTCAATGTTAAAAACAGAGTTTAATTTTTCTAGTCTGGTCATTTTTTTTTTTAATTTGATTAAATTAATTTGTATCACATGTTTTTGAAAAAAGGCTATACTTGAGGGGTATTTGCTATATGGAGATTTATTTTAAAAACAGAGTTTAATTTTTCTAGTCTGGTCATTTTTTTTTTTTTTTTTGGTTGAGCTAGGTGAATATATATGCACATACATACGTACATATACATATGTATTTTTAAAAATTAATTTTGTTGAGAACATACACAACAAAATATATACCAATTCAATTGTTTCTACTCTATATGGAGATGTCATCTGAGTGATTCTCAGTGTGGAGGTGGGTGGGCTTTTAGGAGTAATGCAGCAGCTGTCATCTTTTGAAACAGCGTTCAACATGCAGCCACATTGCAAGGGTTCCACAGGCCTTACTCCTTTGGCCAGTCTTAAATGGGTGTCTCAGCAAGAAGAAAAATTAACAAAAGACAGAAGGCCTGACTTTGGGGGAGGGGAAGGGGTTTCTCTGGATTGCAGACCATACAGCATGGACCACTGGCTCTGACCCCTCATTGGGAAGAAGATGAAGAAGCAGAACAGACTAGCTTTGAGTAAACTCAGTATGCATGTGTGAAAAACAAAAACAAAATAAGGTGACCTCACCTTTAAAACATTTTTTTTTTTTGCTTCTTTTTTTTTTTTATACAGTCTAGTACTTATGTTATGGCAGGTACACTTGTTGTTGTTGTTATTTGCCATCGAGTCGGCCCCGACTCATAGCGACCCCCTCCTTGGGTTTCCGAGGCAGTATCATTACAGAAGTAGGATTGCCCAACCTTCCTTCCGAGGAGTGGCTGGTGGGTTTGAACTGCCAGCCTTCTGGTTAGCAGTCAAG
>NW_006921728.1:4788324-4793276 GCF_000298275.1 Orycteropus afer afer | reverse complement strand
TTTTTTTTCATTATCAAATATCAAAAACATGTAGATAATGTATGTTTTTAAAACAAATTGTACTGTAAATTATAGGAATAACTTCAGTGAATTCAGTCAATTGCAACCTAAATCAACCAGGTTTTTATTGTAGTACAACCATATTAAGAAAACAACGATCAGAAAGTACAACTGTATGAATGAAATTTATAACCCACAAAACTATTTTTCAGGCCTTAAGGTAAAATATTTCCAGAGTTTACAGGTAAAACCGAGGCAACAAAAACAGTGCTTGTCTTCAATAGTAGGTATTTTATGCAGATGATGTAACATTTTGTTTGTAGACGGCATGGTATGCATTTCTCAGCAAGACATACGGAAAACAAGATTCCAAAAGATCCATTGTCACTGATTACACTCTTCCAGCTGTGCAACAATTGTCACCTTTTCTGAGTTGTTCTTCCCTCATTAACATACATTCACTGCCCCTAAGTTTCCTATGTAATCTTTCAAGTTGCTGTTGTCACTTTGATCCCATATAGATAGTTCTTAAAAGAGCATAATGCTCAAAGCAGATCTTTTTTCACCAGTTAAACTCAACTATTGCTTGGTTTTAAGACTTAAGGGTATATTTTTGGTTTCAGTTTTAAAGATTATCTCAGGGCATTGGATTCAGGGGTTCAACCAGCATTCATGGCTCCAGAAAGAAGCCTGGAGTCCAGGAGAATTTTAAATTCTCTTCTGCATATATATACATATATACATATATACATATATATATATATAGAGAGAGAGAGAGAGAGAGAGAGAGAGAGAGAGAAGGTTGGCAGGCAGTATACTGGCTATTGACAACGGTGGATGAAGAATCCAGGATCACCAGGCAGAACGGTGGAATGTTTGCCCACGGACAGTTGTAGGCAGCACAACAGAATCCAGATTCACAGAAGTTTCTATCATTTTCTCAGGATGTCCATTTTTAGAAGCAGGCCACATCCCAAGGGAAACTCCCTTTCAACAGGTTTCTCCAAGCATATACATCTGATCTCATCATGGGAATAACCACATCACAACTGCATAAACCACTCAGAATCTTGGTCCAGCCAAGTTGATACACAACCCCAACTATTACGCAGATCTTCCCCAGTTGTATTTTGAGTGCCTTCCAACCTGAGGGGCTCATCACCTGGCACTATGTCAGACAATGCTTCATGGCTAGTCATAAAGTCTTCCAGTAATATTCAGATAGTGTTTCACTGCTATTCATAAGTTTTTCACTGGCCAGTCTTTTTCAGAAGTGGATGGCCCCATCTATCTTCCCAGTCTGTCTTAGTCTGGAAGCTCAGCTAAAACCTATCCACCATGGGTGATCCTGAATTTGAAATATGAGTATTTGAAATATGAGTGGCATAGTCTCTAGCCTCATGGCAACACTAAAGCTACCACAGTATGACAAACTGACAGATGAGTGGTGGTGTTTTGTTGTGGCTAAGAAGTTGCAATGTGCTTAGTTGTGGTTAATAAGTTCTCATAACTTTGCCCCTTGTTAGTTCTATTATACATATGGACCTTCTTATGTTGTTGTTGTTGTTATTTGCCGTCGAGTCGGCCCCAACTCATAGCGACCCCTCCTTGGGTTTCTGAGGCAGTATCACTACGGAAGTAGGATTGCCCAACCTTCTTTCCGAGGAGTGGCTGGTGGGTTTGAACCGCCAGCCTTCTGGTTAGCAGTCAAGTGCCTTAGGCACTATGCTACCAGAGCTCCCAGGACCTTCTTATAGCACACACAAATATGTATGTAGAAACATTGTCTGCCATACTTACGTATGGTCACAGGTATATTCCCTTTTTCCTACCCATGCCTGATAATTTTGCTGTCTACCTACGTATCCACCTATAGATTAATGTTTGTTATTACTGATAATGCAGTATTGTGTGTCTAAAAGTATTTACTTTTGTTGTCTATAACTCTTGTGCACCAATCCATGTCTTACTTTTCCTTAGTGTTATTGTGCTGGTCACTTGCTTTTGGTATATTGTCATTCCCTTCAACCAAATCAATACTTGTCTCTTATCTATCTAGAAGTTTTCCCTCCTCTCTCCTCCCATCCTTGGTAACCAACAAAGAAAGTTTCCTTCTATGTATAAAACTTTTCTTGACTTTTTAAATAGTGGATTCATACTATATTTGTCCTTATGTGATTGACTTATTTCAATCATCATACTATCTTCCAAGTTTGTCCACATTATGAGGTGTTTCACATATTCTTCATTATTCTTTAGTATTGCATAGTACTCCATTGTGTGTATGTACTATGCTTTGGTTATCCATTCATCCGCTGATGGGCACTTAGGTTGTTTCTATCTCTTTGTTGTTGTGATAGTGCTGCAACCAACATGGGTGTGCCTACATCTATTCATGCCCCAGCTCTCACTTCTTTAGGACATATTCCTAGCAGTGGAATTGCTGCATCAAATGATATTTCTATTTCCAACTTTTTAAGGAAATTTCATACCATTTTCCCCATTGGTTGTATCATTTTACAGTCCACCAGCAGTGTATGAGGGTCCCAATCTCTCCACACACTCACTAGCATTTGTTGTTTTCTGTCTTGTTGAACTTTGCTATTTCTGGGGTGAGATGATATCTCATTGTTGTTTTGATCTTTGTTTCTCTAATGGCTAATGATCATGAGCATTTCTTCATATGTTTCTTGGCCACATGAATATCTTCTTTGGCTGAACACCATTTAATGAAAAGCCGCTTGTTCATGGAATGTAATGTAAAAAATCAGTGACCACAGATGTGTGGATTAATTTTTGGGCTCTCAGTTCTGTTCTACTGGTCTGTCTATTATTAATACCAATTCCAGACTGTTATGATCACTGTAGCTGTATAATATGTTTTAAAATTAGGACGTGTGAGTCCTCTTATTTTGTTCTTTTCTTTGACATTGCTTTAGCTATTCAGGCCTTCTTGACATTGTGTAAGTCCTTCATGTCCCTGATTAATTACTAGGTATTTTGCTCTCCTAGATGCTATTGTAAATGGAGTTGTCTCCCAAATTTCCATATCAGATTTCTCATTGCTGGTATATAGAAACACAATGGATTTTGCTTATTGACCTTGTATCCTGCAACTTTGCTAAATTCCTCTATTAGCTCTAAAAATTTTCTTGTGAACTCTTTGGAATTTTCTATTTATAGGATCATATCATCCTCAATTAGAGATATTCTATTTCTTCTTTCCAATATGGCTACCTTTTATTTCTTTTTCTTGTCTTATTGCTCTGGCTAGGACTTCTAATACTACTTAATAAATAGAGATGGTGAGAGTGGGCACTCTTTTCTTGTTTCTGAATTCAAGGGGAAATCTCTCAGTCCTTCTCCATTAAGTATAATGTTAGCTGTTTGGCTGTTGGCTTTTCATGTATGCCCTGTATCATACTGAAGAATTTCCCTCCTAGTCCTATCTTCTTTATGGTTTTCATCAACAAAAGGTGTTGAATTTTATTAAATGCTTTTCTGGATCCATGGAGATAATCATGTGGTTCCATTCCTTTGTTCTATTGATGTGGTGTATTATACTGATTGATTTTCTAATGGTGAAACATCCCTGCATTCCTGGAATAAATCCCACTTGGCCCTGGTATATGACTCTTTCAGTATGCTGTTGGATTCTATTTGCAGGTATTTTGTTGAGGAATTTTACATCTATATTCATAGGAGATATTGGCCTGCAGTTTTCTTTTCTTAAGGTATCTTTGTATGGCTTGATTATCAGGGTTATGTTTGTTTTAGAGAATGAATTAGGGAGTAACTCTTCCTTCTCTGCCTTTTGGAAGACTTTAAGAAGTATTGGTGTCAATTTTTCTCTAAATGTTTGGTAGAATTCCCCAGTGAATATATGGTCCAGCACTTTATTTTTGTTGGGAGGTTTGTAATTACTGATTCAATCTCTTCACTTATTATGGGTCTGTTGAAACTTTATGTTTTCTCTTAAGTTATTTTAGCTCAGGTGGCATAATGGTTAAATCATTGGGCCTCTGTGAGAGAAAAAGAGGTAGTCTGCTTCTGTAAAGATTTATAGCTTTGAAAACCCTATGTGGCAGTTCTACTCTGTCCTATAGTGTTGCTATGAGTCAGAATTGACTTGATGGCAGTGGGTTTGGTTTGGTTTTGATTTCTTGAGTCTGTTTGGGTAGGTTGTGTGCTTCTAAGAATTTGTCTGCGAATATAAATTTGATTACAAGGTTGAGTCATTAGTTATTATTGAGACAATATTATTCAGGTTGGTGAAATTGTGAAGTAAAAGTTTTATTGAAGCAGTGTGTATAATGTGAGAACAATAGCTAGAAAAATGATAAATTCAATCTTTCAGCCAGAAGTTTTCAAAATTTTTGGTTATGATATTAGGCACAATACTCAGAAAAACTACACAAACATTAATGGAAAGAATGAGATTGATTTTGATAAAAAAAATCTACTGCCATAATGTCAATTCCAACTCATAGTGACCCTATAGGACAGGTAGAACTGCTCCATAAGGTTTACAAGGCTGTAAATCTTTACAGAAGCAGATTGCCTCATCTGTCTTTCATGGAGCGACTGATGGGTTTGAACTGCCGGCCTTTTAGTTAGCAGCCCGATGCTTTAACCCCTGTACCACCAGAGCTCCCTGATTTTGGCAAAGCAATAAGCTTGGTATTTCTCAAGCTGAAAGGACTGAAGAAAAAATTTAAGCCTTGAATTGCATTATTGAAAGACTCTATGGGCAATATGGCCAGAGAGATGCACCTGGTGCACAGGTAACAGCCCAGCTTATAGACTGAGACAGACTAGAAAGAAGGAAGAGGCCGTCCACTTCTCAAAGAATTGGCCAGGGAAAATCTTATGAATAGCAAAGAAACACTGTTTGGTACATTACCACTCACCTTTAGGAATAGTCCATTTAGGCTAAAAGGCTCTCAAAATAG
>NW_006921728.1:4781218-4782404 GCF_000298275.1 Orycteropus afer afer | reverse complement strand
ACATATAAATATTGCCCCATCACTTTTTTGTCACTTTGTCATACTGTGGTGGCTTCCATGTGTTGCTGTGATGCTGGAAGCTATACTATCATTACAAATACCAGCAGGGTCACCCATGGTGATAGGTTTCAGCAGAGCTTCCAGAATAAGATAGACTAGGAAGGAAAACCAGGTGATCTACATCCGAAAAAACTGGCCAGTGACAAGCTTATGAATAGGAGCAGAGCATTGTCTGATATAGTGCCAGAAGATAAGCCTCTCAGGTTGGAAGGAAATAAAAGTATGACTGGGGAAGAGCTGCCTCCTCAAAGTAGAGTTGACCTTAATGACACGGATGGAGCAAAGCTTTCTGAACCTGTATTTGCTGATGTGACGTGATTCAAAATGAGAAGAAGCAGTTGTAAACATCCACTAATAATCAGAATGTGGAATGTATGAAGTATGAATCTAGGAAAACTGGAAGTTGTCAAAATTAAATGGAATGAATAAAGATTGATATTCTGGCATTAATGAGTTGAAATAAACTGGTATTGGCCATTTTAAGTCAGACAATCATATGGTCTGCTATGTTGGGAATGACAATTTGGAGGAATGGTGTCAAGTTTTTTGTCAGAAAGAGCATTTCAAGATCTATCCTGAAGTACAACCCTGCCAATAATAGAATAATATCCATAATGGTACAAGGAAGACCAGTTAATATGACTATCATTCAAATTTATGCGCCAACCACTAATACCAGAAGTGAAGAAACTGAAGATTTTTACCAACTTCTGCAGTGTGAAATTGACCAAACATGCAATCAGCATGCATTGATAATTACTGGAAACAAAAATTAGAAACAAGAAAGGATTGGTAGCTGGAAAATATGGTTTTAGTGATAAAAACACCAGAGATGCATGACAGAATTTTGCAAGGCCAATGACTTACTCATTGCAAATGTCTTCTTTTTTCAGCAACAAAAGTGGTGATTATAACATGTGGATCTCACCAGATGAAATGTAATCAAAATGACTACATCTAGGGAAAGAAACAATGGAAAAGATCAATATCATCAGTCAGAATAAAGCTAAGAACCATCTGCAGAACAGACCATCAATTGCTCATGTACAAGTTCAAGTTGAAGCTGAAGAAAATTAAAACAATTCCACAAAAGCCAAAGTATGACCTTGAGTATATCTCACCTGAA
>NW_006921728.1:4769753-4778008 GCF_000298275.1 Orycteropus afer afer | reverse complement strand
TTCAAACCCACCAGCCACTCCTCGGAAGGAAGATGGGGCAATCTACTTCTGTAGTGATACTGCTTTGGAAACCCAAGGAGGGGTTGGTATGAGTCGGGTCTGACTCGACAGCACATAACAATAACAACAACATGTAGAAATAGGCTTAAGAATATTTTGACTGGATTTTAGAAATGTACTAGGTAGAATTTTTGTTTTTAATTCTAGAGTTTGATTTCTTTATAAAATTCTCTCTTCCTGTAGACTTCACAGATGGAAGCAAGTGAGGAGTCAGCCCATTTCTTCATTGACCATGCACTGGAGCACAGGCCCACCTCTCTTGGGTCTCTTTGTGTGCAAACGTCCATGCATGTGATGTTTCTGTTCATGAGAATTGTCTTATTTAACTTCATGTTTTTTGTTTTTTTAAAAGATATGTTAAAATATTTATTTTATATATATTTGGAATGGCTGTTTTTACAGAAGTTAGTGACAATAAACTCATATTTTATTCATATTCTATTTGTTTTCATTTCTTTGTAAATTTTTTTCCATAGTAATTTCTTTCTCTTTTTTAAAATTATTGTAGTGTGGGTGAAAATTTACAGAGAAAATTAGTTTTCCATTCAACAACTTATAAACATTTTGTTTTAAAACATTATTGCAATTCCCTCAATGAAATAACAATCTTCCCCCTTCCTCCTTGGGTTCCCCGTTTCTATTCTTTCATCTTTACTGCCCCTTCCTGCCTTCTGAACTTTGTTTTTGGGCAATGCTGCCCTTTTGGTCTTGTATGGTTGATGATTATGAGAAGTACATTCCTCACAAGTTTATTGTTCATTTTTCAGGCCTTTCTGTTATTTGGCTGCAAGGTGATCCCTGGGGGTGATTCGGTTCCAGGTTTGAAGAGTGTACAAAGGCCAGTCCACCAGCTCTATCAGACCAGTAGGTCTGGTGTCTTATATGATTTTGAATTTTGTTCTACATTTTTTTCCCATTCTGTCCAGGACTTTTTGTGGTCCCAGTCACAGCAATCAGTATTGGTGGTGGGGCACCATCCAGTTCTAGTCCCAGGGCATAGAGGTTGTGGCTTGTATGATCTATTAGTCCTTTGGACTAACTAGTTGTTTCTTTAAGTCTTTGATTTTCTTCACTCTTCCTTCCTCTGGATGGAGAGAGACCAATAATTGCATCTCAGAAGGCTGCTCATTAGCTTTTAAGACCCCAATTTCTACAGTAGGGTGTAGAACATTGCCTTTGTGAACTATGTTAAGCCAATTGACTTAGCTGTCCCTGAGACTAGGTCCTAAGCACCCAAGCCCAGTGACTCATTCCCACAAGATACTTGGTTATGGCTAAGAAGTTTTCATATCTTTGCCCCCTATTTTCTCTACTATGTACATGGATATATTTACAACACATACAAATTTATATGTAGAAATATACTCTGCCAAACCTGCATAAGGTTGTTGGTATAGTCCTGTTCACCAACCCATACCTGTTCAGCTTCAAGTCTGCCTGTGTATACACTCAGATTATTGTTGGTTATTACTGGTATTACAGGGCTGCACATGTAATAGTATTTAGTTTTGTTGTCTGTAACTCTTGTGTACCTCTACATGTCTTCCTTTGTCTTAGTGATATTGTGCTGATTACCCCCTTATTATATATTGACTTTTCCTTCACCCAAATTAATTTGTGTCTGTTATGTAGCTAAGGAGCTCTGGTGGTGTAGTGGGTAAGGCATTTGGCTGCTAACAGAAGGTCAGCGGTTCAAAATCACCACCAGCTGCTCCATGGGAGGGAGATGAGGCAATCTACTCCTGTAAAGATTTGCAGCCTTGGAAAACCAATGGAGGTTGCTATAAGTGGGAATTGACTTGATGCCAGTGGGATTTTATTATTATTCTGTAGGTAGTGATTTTCCCTCCCATCCACTCCCATTCCTGGTAACCATCAAAGAATGTTTCTTTCTGGGTATAAAACTTTTCTTGACTTGTCATAATAGTGGTCTCATACAATATTTGTCATTTTGCGATTCACTAATTTAACTAGGTTCATCCATATTATGAGATGTTTCACAGATTCATCATTATTCTTTAATGTTGTGTAGTATTCCACTATGTACGTACCATAGTTTGTTTATCCATTCATCTTTTGAGGGGTACACAGGCCAGATTGTTTCCATCTTTTTGCTATTGTGACTAATGCTGTGATTAACAACTCTTATTTCTGTAGGATATATTCCTAGTAATGGGACTAGTATTTCTATTTCCAGTTTTTTAAGGAAGCACCATATTGTTTTCCACAGTTGCACCATTTTACAGTTTCACTAGTAGTGTATGAGGGTTCCAGTTTCTCCACAACCTCACCAGCATTTGTTGTTTCCTTTTTTTTTTTTACCCTTGCTATTAGTGCTGAGGTGAGATGATATCTCATTGTTGTTTTGATTTGCATCTCTCTCTAATGGCTAATGATTGTGAAATTTTCTTCATGTGTTTGTTGGCTACTTGAATGTCTTCTTAGGTGGAATGTTTGTTCATGTCCTCTGCCTGTTTTTTCAATTGGATTGTTTACTTTGTTGTTGTTCATGTGTTAAAGTTTTCTATAAACTTCAGAGATTAGACCCTTGCCTGATATGTCATTGCCAAATATGTTTTCCCAATCTGTATGTTCTCTTTTCACTCTTTTGGTGAAGTCTTTTGATGCACATAAATTACTTTTTAGGACCTGCCCAGTTGCTTATTTTGTATTTTGCTCTTTGTGTATTTTTAGATATGTTTGGTAGTGTATTTATGCCGTGTATTAGGGACCCTAACTTTTCCCTATTCTTTCTGTGATGATCCTTAGAGTTTCAGGTTTGACATGTAGGTCTTAGATCCAGCTTCAGTTAGTTTTTGTATATGTTGAGAGCTATGGATCCTGTTTCATTTTTCTGTAGATGGATATCCAGTTTTGTCAGCACCATTTGTTAAAGAGACTACTTCCTCCCCATTTAATGAGTTCCACCTCTTTGTCAAAGATTGTTGTTGTTATGTACCGTCAAGTCGAACCCGACTCATGGTGACCCTCCTTGGGTTTCCGAGGCAGTATTACTACAGAAGTAGATTGCCCTATCTTCCTTCTGAGGAGTGGCTGGTGGGTTTGAACCGCCAGCCTTCTGGTTAGCAGTCAAGTGCCTTAGGCACTATGCTACCAGAGCTCCCTTGTCAAAGATTAGCTATATATAAGTAGATGGATTTATTTCTGCATTCTCAATTTTGTTCCATTGATCTATGTGTCTGTCACTGTACCAATACCAGGCTGTTTTGTTGCTGTATAGTATGTTTTAAGATTGGGGAGGCTCCCTACTCTGTTCATCTTTAGTAGTGGTTTGCTTATCTGGGGTCTCTTTCTTTTTCATATAAAGTTGATGACTAGTTTTCCCCTCTCTTTAAAGAATGATGAGGAAACCTGGATCAGGATTGCATATATGTGTAGATCACTTTAGATAATATTGACATTTCCACAATGTTAATTAACTCTTCCTATCCATGAGTATGGTATATTTTTCTATTTAAGTAGATATCTTTTGGTTTCTTATTGTAGTGTTTTGTAGTTTTTTTTTTTTTTTAAACAGGTCTTTTGCATCTCTGGTTAGATTTATTCCAAAACCAGGTCCAGCCAAGTTGACACACAACTTAACTACCACATTCGTGATGTATTATTAATTAATTAATTAATTAATTAATTAATTTTTTGATATGTTGTTGGATTCTATTGGCTAGGATTTTGTTGAGAATTTTTGCATCTATGTTCATGATGGTTTATAATTTTCTATTTTAGTGGTGCTTTTGCCAGGTTTTAGTATCAGGGTTATGTTTGCTTCATGGAATGAATACAGGAGATTTCCATCCTTTTCTATGTTCTGGAATAGTTTGAGTAGAATTGGCGTCAGCTCTTTTTTCAACATTTGATAGAATTCAGCAGTGAAGGTGTCTTGGCAAGGACTTACTTATTTACATATTTTTTTAATGACCTGTTCAATTTCTTCTTTTGTTATGAGTCTGTTCAAATTTTCTACCTCAGATTGTGTTAATTTGGGAAGGTACTGTGTTTCTAGAAATTTCCCCATTTCTTCTAGGTTTTCAAAATTTGTTGCCTTCAGTGTCTCAAAATGGACACACTGTAATAGGGCTCTGCTTTGTGTCTTCCTTTGATTATTGTTTTTGTTCTGTTCCTTTTTTATATGGTGTTTAATCTAATTCTTTTTTCTTAAAATTGTGATTTGGATGAAAGTTTACAGAGCAAATTCACTTTCCCTACAGCAATTCATGTACACTTTGTCTCATGACATTGACTACAATTTACCACAATGCAGCAGCTTCCCTCCCACTTCCTCCTCATAGTTAGCTCTTCCCTGTGTCCTTCCTTCCATGTGCTCCTGTCCCTGAGCTGTCTCCCTGTGTATACATAGCCCTTCTATTCTCCCATGATTGTTCTCTCCAAGGATTATATTTACCTAGTGTAAATGGTCACCTCATATGCCTGTCTTTTGTTTGGCTGGAAGCCACAGCAGTGGGTTCAATTCCAGACCTGAAGGGCAGCTAGGGACCATAGTCTCAGTGGTTCCATCAGGCTCTATCGGACCAGCAAACCTGGTCCCTTTTTTTCTTTTGAATGATTTTGAGTTTTGTTCTACATTGTCTTCCAACTCCATTCAGGATCTCCTACATAGATCCCCCTCCAAGTGGCTGACAGTGGTAGCCAGGCACCATCTAGTTCTGGTCTCATTGTCATATAGGCTGAGGATCGCATGGCGTACCAGTCGTTTCAACTAATTGTTTCCATGAATCTTTGGTTTTCTTCATTCTTCTTTGCTCTGGACAAGGAGAGACCCATCATTGCATCTAGATGGCTGCTTGCAAGCTTTTAAGATCCCAGTTACTATTTGCCAAAATAGGATGTGGAAAATGTTTTGTGTAGTAAGTTATGCGAATTGAGCTTGATGTCCCCTGCGACTATTGTCCCAAGCCCACAGGTCCAACTACTTGCTCCCTCTGGGTAGCTTAATCTACTTCTTTATCCTTTCATATGATGCTCTATGCTCCAGGATTATCACCTGTATGTTTCACTTGGTTTCTTTGGCCTTTGTTGCAGAGGGACTGGGCAGAATGTGTCACCAGGACATTGGCTTTTCTCCTTCTCAACTTCATGTGTTATTATTGAAGAAGTACAACCTTGGAGTCCTCTTGCTTCCTTAAGCCATGATAAATCATGTTTCTGCTAAAAATGTAAAGATAACAGAATAACTTAAACAAGAATCTCTTGCAATTTATAAAAAGTAAGAAAGGATTATGTAAAGATTATGTAACATCACTTTTTTTGTGTGTGGTGATCATTTAAAATCAGGATGGTGAGTATTGATTATGTTCCAAAATCTCCAAATTGGCCAACAGTCATACTGAGAAAGAACAGTTCCCCCCCTGTTCAAGTTGAATTGTTTCCTTAATTGTGGTCATCAGGAAATATTTGGTCATAGGATGGAAATTATGTTATTCCTTTCTTAGGGATGAAAACAAGAGCTCTGGTAGCACAGTGCCTAAGGCATTTGACTGCTAACCAGAAGCCTGGCAGTTCAAACCCACCAGCCATTCCTTGAAAGGAAGGTTGGGCAATCTACTTCCATAGTGATACTGTCTCAGAAACCCAAGGAGGGTCGCTATGAGTGGGGTCTGACTCGATGGCACATAACAACGACAACAACAACAGGGATGAAAACACACAGATCAGCTCCATAGCATCAATTGCAATAGTAACTGGGATATAACAAGGTCCAGCCTTAAGGTGTGGCATTTTTGTCAACTAGGTTCATTCTTATATTATCTAGGCTTCCATAGTATAGTGTACTCTTCTACATTTGTTGGTGTCTACTGAAAATCTAGTAAATATCTGGATAGAACTTTAATTTAATTAACCCTGGATTAAATCCCTTCTACTGGCTCTGGTAGCAGAGTGCCTAAGGCACTTGACTGCTAACCAGAAGACTGGCAGTTCAAACCCACCAGCCACTCCTCAGAAGGAAGGTTGGACAATCTACTTCTGTAGTGAAAGTGCCTTGGAAACCCAAGGAGGGGTCGCTATGAATCAGGTCCAACTTGACGGCACACAACAACAACACCACCAGCCCTGGAGTGGAAAAGGTGAGTAGGAAGTTGAGACTAATTTTGTTTTATATATATTTATTTATATATATTTAGAAAGAGAAGCCATTCATTATTTCCTTTTCCTCTGTATAATCTTCCTCACATAAGAGGGATCTGAATTTAATTTAACTTTGGAAAGCACAGAACAAACACTGAAGCATTTGTATGTAGAGTGGGAGGTGGGAGTGGGTGGGCATCAGGAGTCTGTGGGAGATTGAACAGTAGGGAAGAGATACATTTTTAAACCCAAATTTGAAATAGTTACCTAGAATTATAGAAATCAGAAATGAAAAAGGATATTAACCCAAAGCCCTTTGCCACTGAGTAGCAGATTCTGCTCATGGTGATCCCATGTGTTACAGAGTAGAACTGCTCCATCAGGTCTTCTGGACTGCAATCATTGTGGAAGCAGAGCACCAGGCTTTTCTTCCTTGTGTCACTGCATAAGTTCCAACTGCCAACTTTCAGGTTAGCAGTCAAGCACAAACTGTTTGCACCACCTAGGGACCTAAAAGGATATTGGGCATCATCTAATTAAATCTCCAAAGAAGTGAAGAACCACAGTGCAGGGATGAAAAGTGACCTTCTCCAGTTCACAGAGCTGGGTTTGTAGGAAAGAACCAGAAATGGAGTCTGCCACTCCCCACATCAGTGTTCCTTCCATAGTTTCAAATTGCGTTGCATGCCTCGGGATTTTCAACTAGGTAAATGGTAATTGTTGACAGTACGTGAAGGTAAGCTGAGGAGTACAGATGAAGTACATTTACAGATGATTTTGGAAAAATTAAGGACATTTTAATTTTAATAGAGGAAACTCAGTTGTGTCTAGAAGAAGGAAGTAATTGGATGTCATAAAGAACTCCTCAATATTTGGGGCCCTGTGGTAAGAGTACATATGGAGGTTGGACTCCACTCCAAACTGCTCACTCTGTCTTGCAAGGCAAGGACCTTGTGTGCATGCATGTGGATACCCCAGATAGAAGGCATCCACCCCCTTTTTCTTCTCAAACAGCTACCCTTGGCACCAGGGAAGAGGACCGCATAGGCCTGGAAAGTGGGCTTGGGATCATTTGGGTAGGGAATTCCAGGGTCATGGGGACTTAAAGCATGTTCTTAAGTGGGTGCCTCTCTTTGTGAAAAGAAGTGCAGCAAGAGGAGGGTCAGGGTGGGGACACAGGGCAGGATACAGTGCGTGAGGATGGTCACCAAATTATTTATCCCCAAACCACATTAAACCAAACCAGCTGCTGTTGAGTTGATTCTGACTCATGGTGACCCCATGTGTGTCAGAGTAGAATTGTGCTCCACAGGATTTACAGTGGGGATTTCTCAGAAGGAGGTTGCCAGACCTTTCTCCCAAGGCACCTCAGGGTGGAATCAAACGGCCACCTTTCAGTTAGTAATGGAGTGCCTTAACCATTTGCACCACTCAGAGCCTGTACATTATTTATATCGGCAAGTAATTAGAGTTGAAATATCTTACGGTAGAGGAAAGGTTGAGCATTGTCTCTTTAATAAGAAATTATGAACCATTAAGAACTTTAATCTTGGAGGTTATTCAGCAACATGGAAAATGTGTACCATGTGTTAAGTGAAAAATCCGAGCTCTGAAATTGCATGGACCTTAATACTTTAACTACATAAAGCATCCACTGAAGATCTACTTCTAGGAATTTATTTTCCTGTTCTGTTGAACAGGAGCTCTGGTGGCATAGTGCCTAAGGCATTTGACTGCTAACCAGAGGGCTGGCAGTTCAAACCCAACAGCCACTCCTTGGAAGGAAGGTCGGGCAATCTACTTCCGTAGATACTGCTTTGGAAACCTTTGGAAACCCAAGGAGGGGTCGCTATGAGTTGGATCTGACTCAAGGACAGTGGGTTTGTTTTTTTGGTTTTTTGATTCTGTTGTACCTAGGGTTGCTATGAGTTGGAGCCAACTTGATGAAATCTAAATACAGCACAACAACAATATACTTTTACATCTATATAAAAATATAAATACCAGAATGCTCTTTTTTTTTTTTTTTTTATTAGGATTTGGGTGAAGATTTACAGAGTAAATTCACTTTTCATACAGCAGTTCACATATAC
>NW_006921728.1:4757997-4768203 GCF_000298275.1 Orycteropus afer afer | reverse complement strand
TGTCAAAGATCAGCTGACTATAGGTTGATGGATCTATACCTGGGTTCTCAATTCTATTCCATTGGTCTATGTATCTGTCATTGAACCAATACCACAGAATGCTCTTTTAAGCATTGCTTATAATAACAAAAGATTGCAAGTGAGTTGGTATTCTGTGGGGACTAGACAAGTAAGTTATTCAATACCCATACTTTAAAATAATATGCAGTCTTTGGAAAGAACAAGGCAGCTCTATTTACCAAAATGAAACTATGTCCAAGAAACATTTTAAGTGAAGAAAAGCAAGGTGTAGACCAGTGTGTATAATACATTCCTATTGATATAAAATAAAGGGACTTGTGTACATAAAAAATAAGACCAGTAGGGATTATAAATGACAATTGTTTTAAACTGGTAGGAATATGGGTGATGATTTTTCCTTATTTCTCAAACTATCTTTAGTGCTTTTGTCACTTAAAAAGGAAAATTAAGGAAAAATCTGAAAAATAAGTACCAGAGATTAAAACAGCCATGACAGGGAGCTGCTAAGATCTAATCACGTTGTCCTATGCTGTTAAATTCTGATGCAACTTACACTTAAGCACACTTGTGCATATCACAAGTCTTCATTGACTCAGTTATGTTCAGAGGCAGAGGGGTGTGATTTTGTTTTTATTAATACAGTTATCATAGCATTGAGCATACCTGTACCTCATCACAAAATGATGAGCAATTTCCCAAATTCATTATTGGACTGCATGATATAGCTACACTGAAGAGATAAAACCAAATTCTAGAGATATCTTTGGTTTTGACTGGTATCTCCTAAGGAGCTGGTGGTGTAGTGGTTAAGGCATGTGGCTGTTAACCAAAAGGTCCATGGTTCTAACCCACCAGCTGCTCTGTGGAAGAAAGATGAGACAGTCTGCTTCCATAAAGATTGTCTTGGAAACCCAGTGGGGGGTGCTGTAAATCAGAATCGACTCGATGTCAGTGAGTTTGGTTTTTTGGTTTGAATATCTCCTAACTGGTGCATTTCTGCCAATAACTTCTGGCATAGTCTTGTGAATAAAGCAAACAGAACAAAACACACACACACACACACACACGCACGCACACCAACCCACTGCCATCAAGTCGATTTTGACTCACAGCAGTCCTATAGGACAGGTAGAACTGCCCCATCAGGTTTCCAAGGCTGTAAATCTTGACAGCAGCCGACTGCCACATCTTTCTTTCATGGAGCAGGCTGGTGAGCTCAAACAGCTGACCTTCTGGTTAGCAGCTGAGTTCTTTAACCTTGTGCTACTCAGGCTCCTTTGAAAAAGCAAGGAACCTCTTGGGCTTTTCTAACTGAGCCTTAATTTCTATTATTTTGCCTTTAGACACTGCAATTTCTTTTGTGCCTATGGTTCTGACTCTTGATAACATTTTGGTTCTAATAGAAAAGTTAGATAGATAACTTCTATAACAAAAGTCTCTGGTACCATTTGGAGAAGGCACTCTGGGTGGTGCAACAGTTAAGTGCTCAGCTGCTAACAGAAATGTTGGCAGTTCAAACCCTCCCGATGGCTCTGCAGGAGAAAGACCTGGCTATCTGCTTCTGTAAGGATTACAGCCAGGAAAACCCTATGGGGCACTTCTACTCTATCACTTGAGCTTGCTATGAGTTGAAAATCAACTTAATGGGTGTTTTGGTTACTTCATGCCACTTTAATAGAAGATACCATAAATGGGATGGTTTTAATAAACAGGAGTTTATTCTCTTACAGTTTGGGAAGCTAGAAGTCTGAGTTCAATGTGCCAGGCTCTGGGGGTTGCTGAAAGCCCCTTGACCTTGGGCTTCAGCTCTGCTTCTTGCTCCTGGCCCACTGAAGCTGGAGGCTTTTCTTCACTCAGGCAGCTGCTGGCTGCTGAGACTGACAAAGCCAAGGTCGACAAGTAAAAAGGCATGATCCTAATATTACCAAACCACACGGTGGGTCACTGATTCAAGTTCATTAAGAGTCCCAAGATCGGCACACAACGTGGCAGGCTGCTGAACAATGACTCGTCTACACGCAGGGTCCAAGCATGCCATAAGCTGGAGACCTTTTTCAAAGTTGCTTCTCGTATACTGGAAGCAGATGACATCTCTAAAGCAGCCACTCAGCTGCTCCAGTAGATTCCACCACAGAATTGATTACCAGTCTCACCATGGGGAATAACTAACTCCATCCAGCTGCCCAGTCACTCAACCAGGCCCAGCCAAGTTGACACGTAACCTTAACTACCACAATGGCACCTAACAGCAATCACCATTTTGAGAAGACTGGTGTATCTAGGTGATAAAATTAATTAAATCTACTGAGTTTTTTCATTCTCTGTACTCTGTGAGGCTTAACAAAACCCATACATTTTTATCTTTCATTGGCCTGCTTGCCTACACAGGTGATATTTAAAGGGCTAAGCTAGTGCCTATTTCTGACTAGCAATACTTATGGAAGTGCCCGAATTATTAGTTCATGTTAGATTTCCAGTCAACGCTGAATTTTCACTGTAGCTTTTAAATTCTAATAATCTTTATATTTTTCAAATTCTTAATAATAACAATTACCTAAATAAATGATTATTACTCTTTTTGCAGAAATGAAAAGGAAATGATCCTAGATTGATTAAATTTTATTCCAGGCACAGGCAAATTGTTTATGCTTATAGCTTCCTTAATTGGCATATAAACTAACTTTTAACTGTGTATCTCCTAAAAGATACAATTCATTAAAATTAGAGAAATTTATGCACAGAGTTTTGATGTGCCCTTTGTGACACTTTGTTCAAATTAGTATGTAATCAAATTGCCAAGTTATGTTTGCAGCCAGTATTTTAATTAGTGTGGAATGGCAGCTCATTTATATGAAGCCACATTATAAGTTAGAAAATGGGTGTTGTATTTTTGAATTGAATTGCTGTCTCAGATCAGAGTTCTATAGAATGTTTTACCTTATATTTTTTGAATTTGAAATTTCCTTACATATTCAAGAGAGAACAAATTCTGTAGATCCATTCTTTAAACTCAGCTTGATAATGGACAGGGTAAGGTGTTCTATTAACAGAGCTGCTGACTGGTTTGAAAATAATGTATTTTTTCATTGTAAAATTTGGCAAGCAGTAGATTATGGTAGAAAGAACATGGGTTTTGAAGTTAGGCCAGGATTGGAATAGTGCTGTATTGATTACTTTACACAATTTATTGTTGTTGTTGTTATGTGCCATAAAGTCGGACCGGACTCATAGCAACCCCTCCTTGGGTTTCCAAGGCGGTATCACTACAGAAGTAGATTGCCCAACCTTCCTTCTGAGGAGTGGCTGGTGGATTTGAACTGCCAGCCTTCTGGTTAGCAGTCAAGTGCCTTAGGCACTATGCTACCAGAGCTCCCACACAATTTACTTGTTGTTATTGTTGTTATGTGCTGTCGAGTTGGACCCGACTCATAGAGACCCCTCTTTGGGTTGCTCAAGCAGTGTCACTAGGGAAGTAGATTGCCCCATCTTCCTTCTGAGGAGTGGCTGGTGAGTTTGAACCACCAGCCTTCTGGTTAGCAGTCAAGTGCCTTAGGCACTATGCTACCAGAGCTCCCACACAATTTACTAGGTCTATAAATTAAGCTTTCCAACATATAGTTGGAAAAAACATAAAGTAGGTATGTAACCTTTACCTTCCAGGGAGTTGTAACATAAGGTACTCAGTATTTCATAGTTTCAGTATCTAGCATCTGTGTTTTCAATTTGGCCTTTAATTCTATAAGCATTCATTGAATACTCCCTACATTCTCAATATTAAATTGAGAATTAAAGGATAAATCACAGAATATTGTGCTATAGTAAAAGAATAATCGATCTTTTGTCATATGGACACTTCTCTTACTCTGTATTTCTGAATACATACAATAAAATAGCAATCTCTTTGCTGGTGCTGGAACCCAACTGATTTTTGCATGTTGATCTTTTATCCCACTATGCTAAATCTCTTAGTTCTAGTAGTTTTTTTGCTGAGTCTCTTGGTTTTTCCATGTATGGGATCATGTAATCAGAAATAAGGATAGTTCTACTTCTTTCTTACCAATTTGAATGCTTTTGATTTTCCTTTTTTGCCTTATAGCCCTGGCTAGGACCTCCAATACAGTGTTGAATAGAAGTGGTGATAGAGGGCATCCTTGTCTGGTTCCTGTCTGCAAGGGGAATAGTTTCAATCTCTCTCCATTGAGAATAATCTTGGCTGTTGGTTTTGCATACATGCCTTTTATGATGGTGAGGAATTTTTCCTCTGTTCCTGTTTTGCTGAGAGTTTTTAACAGGAATCGGTGTTGGATTTTATCAGATGCCTTTTCTGCATCAATTGATGTGATCGTGTGGTTCTTTTCCTTTGTTTCATTTATGTGATGGATGATGTTGATTGGTTTTCTAATGTTGAACCATCATTGCATACCTGATATGAACCCCTCTTGATCATAATATATTATTTTTTTTAACATGTTGTTGGAGTCTACTGGCTAGGATTTTGTTGAAGATTTTTCATCTATATTCATGAGGGATATTGGTCTGTAGTTTTTGCTTGTTTCATAAAAAGAATTTGGGAGGAGTCTATCCTTTTCTGTATTCTGGAATAATTTTAGTAGGATTGGTGTCAGTTCTTCTCTGAATGTTCAGTAAAATTCTCCAGTGAAACCCTTTGGGCCAGGGCTTTTTTTTTGTTGTTGTTGATGGTGGTAATTTTTTTTTTATGACTTGTTCAATTTCTTCTTTTGTTATGAGTCTATTCAAATTTTCCACTTCAGTCTGTATTTGTTTAGGTAAGTAGTATGTTTCTAGAAATCTGTCCATTTCTTCTAGATTTTCAAATTTGTTGGAGTACGGTTCTTTATAGTATCCTGATATTATCTTTTTAATTTCTGTTGGTTCTGTTGTGACATCACCCAATTAGTTTCTTATTCATGTTATTTGTATTTTCTCCCTCTTTTCCTTTGTCAAATATGCCAGTGGTTTTATGAATCTTTTTAAAAATCTTTTCAAAAAACCAATGTCTAGTCTTTTTGATTTTTTTCTATTGTCTTTCTATTTTTTGTTTCATTTATTTCTGCTTGAGTCTTTATTATTTCTCTTATTTTCTCATTACTGTTCTGTTTCTTAAAGGAGCTCTGGTGGGGTAATGGGTAAGGCATTTGTGTGCTAACCAGAAGTTCAGTGGTTCCAACCTATCACCAGCTGCTTTGAGGGAGGAGGATGAGGCAATCTACTTCTGCAAAGATTTACAGCCTTGGAAACCCAAAGGGGGTTGCTGTGAGTCAGAATTCACTGAATGGCAGTGGTTTTTTTTTTTTTTTTTTGGATTCTCTTTCTGGTGGAAGAAAGATGAGGCAGTCTGTTTCTGTAAAGATTTACAACCTTGGAAGCCCAATGGGGGTTGTTATGAGTTGGAAACCACTCAATGGCAGTGAGTTTCTGGTTTATTCTTTTTCTCAAAGAGCTCTGGAAGTACAGTAGCTAAGATATTTGGCTGCTAACCAAAAGGTTGGTAGTTCAAACCCACCAGCCACTTTTCTGGAGGAATACAAGGCAATCCAATTCTGTAAAGATTTACAGCCTTGGTAATCCTATGGGGTAGTTGTGTTCTGTACTGTAGAGTTGCTATGAGTTGGAATCAGCTCAATGGCAGTGGGTTTGTTTTTTTGGTTTTATTCTCTTTTCTTGCTGTATTTTCTTCCCTCCCTCAGATTTATTTTTCCTTTTTCTCTTTGTACTCCCTTTTTTTTTCTTTTTCATTTATTTTTTGTCTGTTGTTCTTTGTTTTTCCTCTTGCTTTTTTCCCCTTCTTTTACTTATTATTCTTTTCTGTTGAGCTGTTTGTATTTTTTGTTTTTATTATTTATTTGATTACCGGCAGGAGGCAGCAATCATGACCACATGGTCCAACCACATCTTTCATCTGCACCTCCTGCAGCTCCATCCCCTGGGTGAGGACCACCATCTGCTTCTGCACCAACTGATAATGATATGTGGTGGCCAACATCAGCCCAACCCACCCTCAACTGCTCTATACAAACAGCAGACAGAACTGTGCAGACATTCTCATCCTCTATCACACTCTCCAAGAGAAAGGTGGTGAGTGCCTAAGTGGTACCAAACTAGTGAACAAAGTAGCACACCAGCCCTGCTTACTCAGATATATGAAAACAAAAACAAAACAAAACAAAACATATAATCACCAATTAATTACAAATATAACAACCTCATAACTAAGAATTATATATCCAGCAAAATTGTCCTTCAAATATGATGGAAAAATTAAGACATTTCCAGATAAACAGAAACTAAAGGAATTTGTAAAAACCAGCCCAACCTTACAAGAGATGCTAAAGAGATCAGAAAACCAACAACAGACAACAACCTGAGATTAAGACACATGACAACATCAACAAGAAACCAACCCAGGTATAAAAACGCACTACAATAGAGTTCATTCTGACTCATAGAGACCTTATACAACAGAGCAGAACTTTTCCATAATGTTCCCATGGCTGTAAATCTTTATGGAACAGATTGCCTCATCTTTCTCCCACTGAATGGCTGGTGGGTTTGAACCTCAGACCTCTTGGTTAGCAGCCCAGTGTTTTAAGCACAGCATCACTAGAACACCCTAACCCAGATACAGAAGTACCCCAGTAAAATAAATGTAGAAGACTGAAAATGGAACCAGAGACATCAATTTGTAAATGAGGATAACTAGAAAGCAAAAAGAGGGAATTAATAGTGTAATTGCAGAACTTCCAAATAGAGAGGAAGTCAAGATGGTTTCAAGATAGAGTGGGCTGTTTTAAACTTGGGAAGAAAATAATAATTTACAAGATAACCTCAAAGAAAACTAAAAATCCTTCTTATCTAAATGAAAAAGAGGAAAGTCACAATTATTTAGGAACTACTAAAAGTATAACCTGAAGGAAATGATAAGAAAATCCATAAACAAAATGAAGTCAGCACAGAAAATTATATGGAACAAAGAAATCAGCAGCACACCACACACACACACAAACCACACACACACATACACACAATAAAATGACACCAATAAGAGATTCAAAATGGAGTCTCATCAATAATCACCATGCTATTTCCCTCTAGCATCTTAGTGTTTGAAAAACTAGGTACAACAGTTTGAATTAGGGATTTTGGTTCTCTGAACAGCTCACTGAGTCAGAGTGCACCAAACACAGAGGAGTAGAATTAGAGGAAAGACACAGGGAAAGAAATTAAAGATCTACCAGGCAGAAAGTGGACAGGCAGCCGAAAAGGCCATTAGAGACTTCCCTGGGGGAGCAACCAGCAGGTGAGAACAGCCACCTGAGACCTCCCTGGGTCAAGGCAGAAGACACCCCACATCAGCATACCAGCAACCACACTGACATACCAGCAAACATCCCAAGGATCTACCTTCAGCACCTGATTTTATTGGTAACTTGGGTCAGCTAGGTGTAAACGGGCACACAGCACCACTGAAACCCAAGCAGAGAGCTCATTGGTGCTCCACGAGGGTGAGCTTGCTCCCCCTTCAGCGGGTCACTGAATAGGCTTGGGTCAGCTTAAGTGGCATTGAGAGGTCTGTGCTTGTCTTTATCACTAATATTGGGACCACAGATTACTAGCAGGCACTCTCCCAACTCAGCGCAGCTGAAACCGTGCACATCTTTGGCGTCACAGGTGGGTAGACTAACAGAAAAACTCCTGAGCCAATAGTGGTCTGGGTGGGTTAAGCCAGCGCTGTGGGCAGGCGGGGTGGGGAGCGAAACATCTGTGGCTGAGTATGGACCCGGGAATTTGCCTTGGATCGGCTTTCTGGTGCTGAGGGGACTCAGGAGCAGGGTCTTTGTGTGTGTCTGAGCCTGGTGGAAAGTGGCAACACCCTAACAACAGGAATCTTTCCTGAAATTGAGCCCTGGGCTTGTAAATAACAGTATAATGTCATCAGTAGCAGCCCACTCAAAGCCCTAGAAACTGACCCTAGCAAAAGAAAGCTTTGCTTCTTCTGCTCCAACCTTCTCCACCAATAACGTCACTCATTCAATAGAAGAAACCATATTTAGCCAATATAAAACCTCTTGGTTCGAACTCTAAGCCCTCTTTATGACAAACAGAAACCCATATCCACATTCCATGCAGATTCCACCATCACAAAGAAAAATGCAGAGTGACCCAGCATACCTGAATCAATAATATAATAAAATAAAATACACCAGCTTCACCTTTTCAAAATATTAAACCATAAAACCAAGACAAAACAAATCAACACGTAACCAACTGTTAAAGACAACCTCAAACTATCTAGGAAACAATAGGCAACCTCAAATCAAACAAAAAAACAGGGCAAGGCATTAGAAGCAAGACCACAAACAAAGGTCTTATTATACATGGAGGAAGAGGAGGCAATAGAATTATCTGAGAAGGAATTTGGAAGATATGTTTATAGAGCTATACAAGAGCCTAAGGAAACCCCAAACAGAAACAAGGAGAACACAGACAGTTCCCTGGAGGAACTCAGGAAAATAGTTGAGGAACAGAATATTAAGATTAATGCACTCTCAGAACTCATACAAAAACAGCAGTTAGAAATGCAGATGTCTACCAAAATGCAGAGCATGAATACCAAAATGACAGAATTACACAACACAGTAGAAGCACAAAAGAGTAGGTTAGAACTGGCTGAAGAATGCATATCCCAACTAGATGACAAATCCCTGGACACTAGCCTGTATGAAGAAAAATCAGAACAAAGATTTAAGAGAAATGAAGAGAACCTAAAAATTATATGCGATGACATGAGACGAAACAATATAAGACTCATTGGAATTCCAGAACAAGGAGAGGCAAAAAAGACCTCTGAGAAAATTGTGGAAGACCTTCTAACAGAAAACTTGCTCCATATCATGAAGAAAGAAAAGATATTTGTCCAAGAAACTCACAGAACTCCACACATGATAGATCCCAAAAGAAAAACACTGAGGCATATTATAATCAAACTTTCCAAAACCAAAGACAAAGAAAAAATTTTGAGAGCTGCCCAGAATAAAAGAAATATTACTTATAAAAATTAAACAGTTAGGCTGAGCTCCAATTACTCAGCAGAAACCATGCAGGCAAGAAGGCAATGGGATGGCATATATAAAACACTGAAGGAAAAGAACTTCCAACTAAGAATCCTATATCCAGCCAAATTATCCATCAAATATGAGGGCAAAATCAAGGCATTCTCAGATAAACAGAAATTAAGGGACTTTGTGAAAACCAGACCAACCCTACAAGAAATGCTTAAGGAAGTCCTTCCAATAGAGAACCTACAACAGAGATCAACAAAACCAGGATACATGTCATCAACACTAAAACCAAATCAGAAATAGACACTCAAAATAAGACCATAAAACATTATACCTTAAAAACCAAGGAACTCAATCAGCATACAACAACAGCAACTAACCTATCAGTGGGAATGAAACTTCTAGGTACAGACCCTCAAATGGAGAGGAAAACAGGACAATGTCTTCACAGCAGGCACTGTTCTAAAAATGTAGTGACAAGAATATACTCCAAGGTATCCACAGAGGAAAGTAAAAATTCTTCTAAGCAAATCCAGAAGGAAGGAAAAAAGATGGATTTAATAAGCACAAAACCAACTATAAAGAAGAAAAGGGAGAAAGCATTAGCCAACAAACTGAACTCAGCACAGAAAAGTACATGGACCAAGGAAACACCAACAACATGACAAAAAAACACAACAGAATGATAGCAATCAATTCTTACCTATCACTAATTACACTCAATGTGAATGGACTAAATGCACCTATCAAGAGAAAGAGAGTGGCAGACTGGATAAGAAAAGAAGACCCATCGATATGCTGCCTACAAAAGACCTATCTTAGACACAAAGATAAAAACAAATTAAGAGTTAAGAGATGGCAAATAATATACCAAGACAATGGAAACCAAAAAATGGCAGGAGTAGCAATATTGATTTCTGATAAAATAGACATTAATGTGAAAAACATCATAAGAAACAAGGAGGGACATTATATGATGCTGAAAGGGTCAATTGACAAAGAAGATGTTGTTGTTGTTGTTATGTGCCATCAAGTCAGACCTGACTCATAGCGACCCCTCCTTGGGTTTCCAAGGCAGTATCACTACGGAAGTAGATTGCCCCAT
>NW_006921728.1:4731034-4733037 GCF_000298275.1 Orycteropus afer afer | reverse complement strand
AAGGAGATTGGGACTGTGACAGTTGGAGCTGTGTGTCAACTTGGCTGGACCACAGTTCTGTGTGGTTTAAGCAGTTGTGATGTGGTTATTCCCATGATAGGATCAGATGTATATGTTTTTAGCAGCCAATCTATTGAAAGGGAGTTTCCCTAGGGGTGTGGCCTGCTTCCAGTATATTTATTGACATCCTAGGAGAAGAGACACTCTTCTGTGGATCGGGATTCTGTTGTGCTGCCTACAACTGTCTTTGAGCGAACAATCCACCATTCGGCCTGGAGATCTTGGATTCGTTATTCGTTGGAGTCAACAGCCACTATACTGCCTGCCAACCTTGGGCTCCTCCGCACCTGCAGCTGCGAGAGTCAGGAAAAGCCTCCAGCTTGACATTTGATCCAAGAACTTTGGACTTGCCAGCTTCTATAAGTGTGTGAGCCATTTCCCTAAGATAAATTTCTCTCTCTCTCTCTCTCTATAAGCTTTACTGGTTTCGTTTCTCTAGGGAATCCAGTCTAACACAGGTACTATGCCCACAAATATGTATAGGTTATATAGTGGCTATTTCTGCATATGTATTTACATGTGCTAAAAATTACCCATGAATACAGGAGAGCATATAGGGGTCAAAGTTATGAAAACTTAGCCATAACCAAACACCTTGAAAGAGTGAGTCACTGGGCGGGGGGACTCACTACCACAGTCTCAGGGGACATCAAGGTCAATTGGCACAGCATAGTCCACAAAGCCAATGTTGCATACAACTTTGGTGAGTATGACAAAAAAGTAGATTTTGTCTTTTTAAGGCAAAAGCTTGAAAGTGGCCATCCAAGGTGTAACTACTGGTTTTTCCTCACCTGGAGCATAGAAGAATGAAGAAAATAAAAGATAATCATTAATAATTAATAAAAGACAATAATTAACCCAAAGGACTAACGAACCACACAAACCACAGCCTCCACGACCCTGAGACCAGAACTAGATGTGCCTGGCTACCACTATGACCACTCTGAAAGGGATCATAATAGTTCCTGGATAGAGTGGGAGAAAAATGTGGAGCAAAGCTCAGGATTATAAAAAAAGACCAGGCTTGCTGGCTGGGTAGAGACTGGTGGAAACCCCAAGACTATAGCTCTTGGTCATTCTTTGGACCTGGAACTGAACTCACACCCATAGCTCAATTTTCAGTCAAACAATAGACAGGTCTACAAGGTGAAAAAATAACTCTAGGAAGGTAGACACTCCTTAGAACAATCAGCCATTTGAGATCAAAAGGGCAGCATTTGTCCTAGGACAGAGTTCAGAAGGCAGGAAGTGCTAGGAGAGAATGAGGAATGGAAACGAGAAACATAGGGAGGATGTGGGAAGAGTGATGTTACATTGAGGGACTGAAATCAGTGACATGAAACAAAGTGTGTGAATTGTTGAACGGAAAACTGATTTGCTCTGTACACTTTCACACAAATCACAATAAAAAGTTTAAAATAAAGAAAAACAAAGAATGAGGAGGGCCTATTGGTAATATTAGCAGAGAGATGACGTGGCAACACCAGCCTGTGACTGAGAAGTATTCTAGGCTATCAGTGGAGACTGTCTTAACATCAGCAGCTACCTAGCCTAAGGTGTGTTCTGGTGTGTGCTTTTTTTCTGAGGGAAGGGCCCATAGCATTTCTCAGATTCTCTGTAGCATCCACTTCTAAAATAAGGTTGAAAACTAGTTCATCTAAATTTAACCTTACAAAAACTAGTTATTAAAAGATATAGTTTAACAATATTGTGTTGTTGTTATGTGCCGTTGAGTCGGACCCGACTCATAGTGACTCCTCCTTGGGTTGCCGAGGCAGTATCACTACGGAAGTAGATTGCCCAGCCTTCGTTCTGAGGAGCGGCTGGTGGATTTGAACCACCAACCTTCTGGTTAGCAGTCAAATGCCTTTGGCACTATGCTACCAGAGCTCCTAGTTTAACAATATGTTGTTATTTGCCGTCAAGTCGGCCCCGACTCATAG
>NW_006921728.1:4724801-4730470 GCF_000298275.1 Orycteropus afer afer | reverse complement strand
TAGTGATACTGCCTCGGAAACCCAAGGAGGGGTCACTATGAGTCAGGTCTGACTTGACGGCACATAACAACAACAACATTTCTGAGTTAACCTCTGAGGTTCAGTTTGCTCTTCTGTGAAGTAGGACAGTAATAGTTACTTCATCAGGTTGTTGTGGGGATTAAATGAGGAAAATTGAATGAACTACGTAAAAAAAAGTTATCTAAATAGAACAAACAATATGACACTTGTGTTTATAGGTACTCAACAAATGATTATAGTCACGGTCTCATGTCTTTATTTTAAAACTTAAAACAGCTAATGGAATCCAGCCAATATTCAGGACAATGAGAAAAGAAAGCAAAAGATTAAATCAGTTCAATTCAAGTGTCATGGACTGAATTGTGTTTTCCAAAAATATGTGTTGGAATCTCAACCCCTAACCTGTGAACAAGGAGCCATAGTAGTTAAGCACTCAGCTGCCAAACCAAAAGTTGGTAGTTGAAACCCACCATCTGCTTCGCAGGAGTAAGATGTGGCAGTCTGCTTCCATAAAGATTACAACCTTGGAAACCCTATGGGGCAGTTCTACTCTGTCCTACAGAGTTAGTATGAGTCAGAATCGACTCAAAGGCCATGGGTTTATACATGTGGACACAATCCCCTTTGGAAATAGGTTTTGTTTTTGTTAAGTTAATGAGATACTATCAGTGCAGGGTATGTCTCAAACCTAATCACTTTTTAGTTAGAAGGAAGAGTATAGACACAGAGACAAGGCACACATACTGGGGAAGATAGACACCACGTGAAAACTGCTAAGGAACTGAGAGACACTGGTGCTGCAGGAGCTGAAAGAGGTAAGGATCTTCTCCAGAGCCGACACAGAGCGAGCCTTCCCCGACAGCTTCCTAAACTGTGAGAAACCAAATTTCTGCTCTTTAAAGGCACCCATCTGTGCTATTTCTGTTACAGCAGCACTGGGAAATGAAGGGCAGGAGTTCTCAGTACAATCAAGGTGGGAAGTATGAAGAGAAAGTAGTTAGACCACAGTACGTGAAGAAGCTCTCCAGGTCATTGTGAGAGGGCTTGGTGAGGGAAGTGAGGATTTAGGGGCCATCTGATCGTGCATCCGTAGGAAGTATATGACATGCTTTGGAGTTACCTTAGATTTGAGAGTAGGTCACACACTGCACATATTCAGATGTTCCAAATGCTTAATTATGTAAATAACTTCTCAAGGGGGATATCCCAGCTGCTTGCAAAGCCATTTTAGCCACACCTCATTAATTATAGTCATGAGCACACAAGAGTCTTCATTTTGAAAAATATGTTTATATTGGGGGTAGGAGATGGAAAAGAAGGGCTTGATAACTAAAAATTTCCCCTGTTTTTATGGTACCTACCTATAAAAGGGGCAAGCAGGGGAGAGACCTCATCAAAGGTAGGTCTGCCTTGGCCTCATTTAAAAGATGGCATTAGTGTGAAACAGTGAAGTGCTTTTACAATAAAGTTAAAATTATTGAAACAAGAGAAAATATTTTAAATGGTAAACAGCAATCTTCAAAACTTGAAGGTGGAAATTAAGATTTGAAATGAACTATTTCCTTAACATAACAATTTGTTGTGGTGGTGGTGGTGGTAAATATATATAAAACAAAACATTTGCCATTTTAATATTTCTTACCTGTACGATTCAGTGACATTGCTTAATGTAACTATTTATATTAAATTTCCTGGCACAGAGCTGGCACATAGTAGGCCTAATGTTTTCTCCTACCCTGCCCTATCATAGAAGTCCCTGGGGGCACAAATAAGTTAACATGCTCAGTTGCTGTGGTAGTTAAGGTTGTGTGTCAACTTGTCTGGGCCTGGTTGAGTGACTGGGCAGCTGGGTATAGTTATTCCCCATGGTGAGATTGGTAATTAACTCCATGGCAGAATCTAATGGAGCAGCTGAGTAGCTGCTTTATGGATGTGGTCTGCTTCTTTTTTTATAAGAAACAGCTTTGGAGATGGTCTCTAGCCTTTTGACATGCTGGAACCCTGCCTGTAGCCAAGTCCTTGTTCAACAGCCTGCCATGCCCTGCTGATCTTGGGCCTTCATCTGGACTTGAATTAGTGGCCTGCCATGTCGTTTGGTAACATTGGGACTGTGCCTTTTTACTTGCCAACCTTGGGCTTGTCAGTCTCAGCAGCCAGCAGCTGTCTGAGTGAAGAAACGCCTCTAGCTCCAGTGGGCTGGGAGCAGGAGGCAGAGCTGAAGCCCAAGTTGAGGGGCTTTCAACCAGCCCCTAGAGCCTGGGCTTTGAACTTGAACTTAAAGCCTCCTACTCAGCTGCTCCATTAGATTCTACCATGGAGTTAATTACCATGGGGAATAACTATACCCAGCTGCCCAGTCTGTAAGAGAAAAAACTCCTGTTGGTTCAAGCTATTCCATTTGTGGTGTATTCCTGTCAGAGCGGCACTAGGCAACCACAACAGTTGCTAACTGAAAAGTTGCAGGTTTGAATTCACCCAAAGGCTCCTTGGAAGGCCTAGCAATCTATTTCCAAACAATCAGCCATTGCAACTGTATGGAGCACAGTTCCATTCTGACATACATGAGGTTGCCATGAGTTGGAACTGAGTGGATGACTATTGGTCTGGCCCTATCTTGTCTTTTCTATTCAACAAAAACTCCAGAGCCTGTTAGGGATCCAGGTTACACCACTGTAGTTAGTGGATGACAAGACATATTTACATGAAAAAATATCTTTTTTTTTTTGACTTACGAAAAATGTCCTGCCCCTTCACGGTCAAGCATTCTCTGTTCTCACAGGACATGAGAGCCAAAGCCTTTGTAATAAATAGAAACAGCATATTTCGTTTTCTCTGCAGTAAAGGCCACAGCAAAGTTTATGGACTTGTACTTGGCATTTATGAATGGGGCTTGAAAACACCCACCTCCCTTTCCCAGAGGCTGTTTCAGAGAATAACCTCTTTTCTTGTTCTACTTATATTTTAAATCTTTGTACAAAACTATTAATTTATAACTGCTGATTTGACTGAATGTATAATCTCAATCTTAAAGCATTTCAAGTTCTTTTTGGCAACCACAAGGAGTTTCCATGTTCCAAAGAGGAATGTTCTGTTTACTTTCTTCTTTAATTAGATGGGATGGTGGTTTTAACCCTACCAAAAGAGGTAACTTCTGATCAAAAGAAAAATCCAGATGGTGTGATGAAGTGGTGGAGGAAGACCAAATCAGGCAGCATACTAGGCAAGAAACAACTTAAAATTATACTCCTGTCTTTAGTACTATGGGAATATCAACATTCAAGATTTGTTTACTTTATCGAGACTTAAAATCAAAACCAAACCTGGTTGCCATTGAGTTGATTCTGACTCACAGCAACCCTATAGGACAGAGTACAACATGAACTAGAGGCATCCTGGGAATCCACTTGGACTAATAGTAGCAAAAATAATCTGCTCTGGGAGAACTGCCAGACTTGAAGAGCTCAAGGAGTCCCTGGAAAGGTAAAGGGGTTTTTGAGAATTCTAGGACAGTTTAAAACTTCAGCTAGCAGTAAAATACCTAGGAATAAAGTTAACCAAAGAAGAGAAAGACTTGTATGCCGAAAACTCTAAATCATGGGTGAATGAAATTAAAGAAATCCTAAATAAGTGTAAGGATATTCTGTGTTCACTGATTAGAAGACTTAATAGTATTAAGTCTTAATAATAGATTCAACCCAACCCCCCATATAAATTCCAACAGCTATCTTGCACAGAAGGAAAAGCTGGTCCTCAAAGTCATATGGAACTGTAAAGGTCCCAAAAGAACCAATTCTATCCCAAAAAAACAAACCCATGTTTGTCAAGTTAACTTCCCATAGGACATAGAACTGCCCCATAGGGTTTCCAAGGCTATAAATCTTTACAAAAGCATACTTCCATGTTTTTCTCCCACGAAGCTGCTGGTGGGTTTGATTGCTAGTAGCCAAGCACTTAACCACTGAGCCCCTGGGGCTCCTTCTGAATAACTATAGTAGTCTTAAAAGAGAAGAACAAATTAGGAAGACACATACTTCCTTATCTCAAAATATACTATAAAGCTACAGTAATCAAAACAGATTGTTGTTACTAGTATAATGATAGATATATTGACCACTGGTATAGAATAGATCTATAGTCAATAGACTTTTGACAAGGGTGCTACATCCATTTAATGAGGAAAGAATAGTCTCTTTAATAAATGCTGCCAGGGCAACTGGATTTCCACATGCAAAAAAGTAAAGCTGCACCCATACCTCACACCATAAAAGAAAATGAGCTCAGAATGGATCAAGGACTTAAATGTAAGAACTGAAACCATAAAAATCTTAGAAGAAAACATAGACGTAATGCTTTGGAATCTAGTTTTTGACAAAGGCATGACATCAAAAGCATAAGTAACAAGATAGATAAATGAAATGTCATAAAAATTAAAAACTTTTTTGTGTAAGAGGGCCTGATCAAGAAAATGAAGAGACAAGAGACAACCTATAGATTGGGAAAATAATTTCTGGGACCCATATATTTAATAATGATTTAATATGCAGAATATATAAAGAACTTTTTCAACTAATAACAAAAAGGTGAATAACCCAATTAAATAATGGGCAAAGGACATTTAACAATGAAGAAACACAAATGGCCATAAAAACATGAAAAGATGCTCACTGTCATTAATCATCAGGGAAGTGCAAATCAAAACCACAATGAGATATCACTTCACTCCCACTAAGATTA
The DNA here is from genome assembly GCF_000298275.1 of Orycteropus afer afer. Lineage (NCBI taxonomy): Eukaryota > Metazoa > Chordata > Mammalia > Tubulidentata > Orycteropodidae > Orycteropus > Orycteropus afer. Next base: position 4,725,715 of record NW_006921728.1, on the reverse strand, counting down.
AAAAAAAACAAACTCAAACTGCCATCGAGTTGATTCTGACTCATAGTGATCCCCTTTGGGTTTCTGAGGTAGTAAATCTTTACGGAAGTAGATTGCCCAGTCTTCCTTCTGCAGAGTGGCTGGTGGGTTTGATCTGCCAGCCTTCTGGTTATCAGTCAAATGCCTTAGGCACTACACCACCAGAGCTCCCACTAAGATAGTTAAGAAAAAGGAAAAAAAAGGAAACAAGAGATGTTTATAAGGATATGAAAAAATTAGAACCTTCATCCATTGCTGGTGAGATTGTAAAATGATCCAGCTGCTGTGGAAAATAGTTAGGAGGTTCCTCAAAAAGTTAAATATGGAACTATCATATGATATAGCAATTACACTGCTAGGTAAATATCTCAAATACTGAAAGTAAGAACACAAGCAGATACATGTACACCAATGTTCATTGAGCAAATCTGTTGCTAAAGACCTCTTTAAAGTGTTAAGGAGCAAAAATGTCACTTTGAAGACTAAGGTGCCCCTGACCAAAACCATGGTATTTTCAGTCTCTTGACATGCATGTGAAAGCTGGACAATGAATAAGGAAGACCAAAGAAGAGCTGACGCCTTTGAACTGTTGTGTTTGCGAAGAATAGTGTAAATACCATGGACTGCTGATGAACAAACAAATCTGTACTGGAAGAAGTATTGTCCAAATACTCCTTGGATGAAAGAATGACCAGACTTCATCTTACTTACTTTGGTCATTGTGATAGTTGGAGCTGTGTGTCAACTTGGCTGGACCACAATTCTGTGTGGTTTGAGCTGTTGTGGTGTGGTTGTTCCCATGATGGGATCAGATGACTATGTTTTGAGCGGCCAATCTGTTGAAAGGGAGTTTCCCTAGGGGTGTGGCCTGCTTCCAGTATATCCAAGGACATCCT
>NW_006921728.1:4711149-4723716 GCF_000298275.1 Orycteropus afer afer | reverse complement strand
GATCTGTACATGCAAAAAATGTTGAAAGGGAAAAACAAAACAAAACCCAAAACTTCCAAGGAGCAAGTAGCAAGCTGTGTTCTCTGTGATCAGATACTTGGGTTCAAAGTCTAGCTGTGCCAGTTACTGGCTCTACAACCTTGGGAAAGAGCCTCAACTTCTCTGTTCCTTAGTTTTCTTATCTATAAAATGGAGATGATGATCATAGTAGAGTTGTTTTGAGGATTAAATGAATTATTATTATTGTTATTTTAAAAGCTTAGTAACTATATATATGACTGAAAAAGAAAAATATCACAGAAAGGAGAGATTGATGTATTCTAGAGCAGGAGTTGGTAAATTGTGGCTCACAGGCCAAATATGGTCTACTACCTCAGTTTTGTAAATAAACTTTTATTGGAACATTGCCACACCTATTCCTGTAAGAATTGTCTATGGCTGGTTTTGTGCTACAATGGCAGGACTTAAGTTTGTGACGGGGACCCATTTTGGCCCACAAAGCCTAAAATCTTTACTATTTGGCCTTCTTCAGAAAAAGTTTGCTGCCATGAACTGTAGCCTTCATTCTTTTGCATTGGTAAATTTCCTTCATTCAATAACAAGTGCTTTTGCCACAGATCCAGCAAAAGTGCTCCCAGCTATTCTTTCCCTCTCCAAATTCATGAGAGTCTGTAGGTCATGAAATTCCCATGAAGCAGCACATTGTACCACCAATCAAGCCAGGCCGCTCAATGTCACAGAATGAATTGTGACTGGATCTTTTGTGGTGGTACTGTGGACCATTGAGACTAATAAGAAAATTACCTTCTGAGTACTTATGTGAGATAATTTAATTTTAGAGCTCATAAACAAGATCAGACTTATGTGGTTTAATGAAAGGTCTCCTTATGTGTACACATCCTTGCCAAAAAGATGATGAAATCCTGAAACATAGTAAACTTAATGTGCACTTTTAGATTTACATGTGGCAAACAGAATTGACTAGCGTATCTGTTCGTAAATATTACTGCTGCTATTAGAAGGCACTTGGGAAACATGGACAGTTCTATGAAATATGAAAACGATTTCCTCCCACACTAAGAGGCCTCCAGCCCTATAAATACCAAACTCAAACCAAACCCATTGCTGTCCAGGCGATTCTGACACATAGCATCTCATGCCATAATCCTGCCAGCAATTTTTCTTTTAAAAATTTCATGTTGTGTAGCAAACATAGTCATCTATGTCTATTCACTGGAGTCGGTTCTTGGACATACTGCATGCTCATCCTTGCAGGAACTCCCAGCTTGAAGCTGCTCTAGTCTTAAGTGGTCCCTGGAGCACAGTCATGTACAAGAATAGTTAAGTCTGCACTAGTCCTAGGTTCAAAATTCAACTGGATTTACTTACCAAAACTTTTCAGGTTAGTTTAAATAAGAAATAACCTGTATCCTTTCAACCCAATTTGAAAACACCATAGCAACTGGAAAAAAAAAAAAAAAAATGGTAGGGGAAAAAACCTTTAAATTGATTCAGCGTTATTGAGGAACATCCAACCACTCAGCAGAGCACTGATAGTTAGGGGTTTGTTTTGTTAGCACTGGAGTCCCTGGGTGGTTAATGTGCTCACTGCTGACCAAAAGGTTGGTGGTTTGAGTCTACCCAGAGGTGCCTTGGAAGAAAAGCCTGGTGATCTAGTTCCGAAAAGTCCGACATGGACACTATAAGGAGCACAGCTCTACCCTGACACATGGGGTCACCATGAGTCGGAATTGACTCCCTGGCGATGAGTTTGGTGTTTGTTTTTTTCTGATTTTGCTTCTTTTCACCATTTTTGCCTTCCAGTGTTCTAAAGAACAAGAACAGAACTATCCACAGAATATTTTACTGCTTAGAGCCTCACACGGGAATGAAGACTAACTTTTAGGTAGTTGAGATCTAGAAAGCAAAAGCATGCGATTTTTGAGAGATCAAGTTTCCTTAGAAATGATTAATTTCATAAATATTTATTAAGATTTAAACTGAGAATACCATATCATAATATAAAATATATTACAGTATAGAAAAGAATAAAGTCGCAAAGGGGGGGACAACCCAAATGCACTGTCATTGAGTCAATTCTGACTCATAGTGACCCCCATTGAGTTTTCAAGGCTGTAAATCTTTAGGGAAGCAGACTGCCTCATCTGCAACCAAATGCCTTAACTGGTACACAATCAGAGCTCTTTAGCAAAGAAAGGGGAGTTGTAGGAAAACTATATTTAATGGAGACTTAGATTCTAGGAGGCTTTGCAGAGCTGAGTACTGTTCTAAGGTAATACAGGAATCTTATTTAACTTATCTTAGGAGTTCTGGTGGCGTAGTGCCTAAGGCACTTGACTGCTTACCAGAAGGCTGGAGGTTCAAACCCACCAGCCACTCCTTGGAAGGAAGGTTGGGCAATCTACTTCTGTAGTGATACCACCTCAGAAACCCAAGGAGAGGTCCCTATGAGTCGGTCCGACTCAATGGCACATAACAACAACAACAACAACATTTAACTTATTATAAAGAACGAAAAATTGAGGTTCTCAACTAATTTAGGAGGTAGTTTAATACTCTAGTTAAAAGCATAAGTTTTGGAACCAGGCTATATTAGTCAGGGTTCTATCAGGAATCAAATGATACATGCAATTAATTTATGAAGCCCTGGTGGCACAATGGTTAAGCTGCCTGCTGCTAACTGAAAGATGGGCAGTTGAACCTACCAACTGCTCCGAGGAAGAAAGATGTGGCAGTCTGCTTTGTCAAGTAAAACTCACCCACTTGCATCAAGTCAATTCTGACTCATAGAGACCATATAGGGCAGAGTAGAATTGCCCCATAGCACTTCCAAGGGTGTATGTAAATCTTTGTGGAAGCAGAGTGCCTCCTCTTTCTACTGTGGAGCAGCTGCTGGGTTTGAACCACTGACCTTCTGGTTAGCAGCCAAAAACTTTAATCACTGCACTATCAGAGCTCCTTTATAGCCTTGGAAATCCTATGGGACAGTTCTACTCTGTAACACATGGAGTCACTTAAAAATGCCAAAACCCACTGCCTCCAGTGGATTCTGAGTCATAGTGACCCTGTAGGACAGAGTAGTACTGCTTCCTAGGGCTTCCAAGGCTGTAAATATGTACAGAAGCAGACTGCCCCATCTTTCCCCAGTGGAGTGGCTTGTGGATTCCAACCGCTGACCTTTTGCTTAGCAGCCAAATAATTTACTGCACTACCAGAGCTCCTTTATGGGGTCCCTATGAGTCAAACATCAACTCCACAGCAGCTAACAACAACCAAAGGGGGGGGGGGACTCAACAAGGGGGACTTAATAAAGGGAGGGACTATTTATCAAGATATAAGAAATCACACAGACAGTGCAGCACCTCACAGCTAGCAACAATACGGCAGTTACCACCTGGAGGGACGAAGGGGTGGGTGGGGAAACTGATTCCTGGAACCCGGAGGGAGAAAGTCTTGTAGAAACAGCTGCAGTTGAGGGACACTGACAGCTTGAAGCGAGAGCCCAAGGAATAACCACCAGAGCCTTAGTTTCCTTCTCCGCTTTGATCTCCTGCCTGGGCTCTCATTGGCTAAAACAGCTGGAATCCAGAGGCAAGGAAGCCGGTTCATACAGTCCACGGAGGTTGATCACCTGGTGCAGAGAGGTTGGAGAGTGGATTATAGGTGCAAATGAAGAAGTCCAGCACACAGTCCCAGCTGGATCTGAGTCCTAGCTCTGCTATTCTTAGCTGTGTTACTTCGGGCAAGCTATACAGTCACTGGAAGTTTATTTCCACATATGTAAAATGGGGTTAAATGAGCTAATTTATTTAAAGCGCTTAGTATGATGCTTCAAAGGTACAAATGATGAATAAATACTGTCTCATTGTGTTGTTGTTATCGTCATCATCATCTCTTTAAATCCTCCAAAGACCATGTTTTTAATGCATGCCTGCTGTGGTCTTAAAATCTTACAAGGATCTGTAGACTTAGACACTGATCCTTTAAGGGTTGATTTGATCCTTGCAGAAGGGAAGCAGCATGTCATGGTGGAGCATTTCTCTTCTGTCTCCAGTTAGCCAGGACTTAGAACTTCCAATTTGATTTCTATCAGAGGCGGACAATTATAATGATTCCATCACAAAATGTTCTCTCTCACTATTTTTGTGTTCTACATTTTCACTTTTACACAAAAATATTATGCTGTGAGAGTATGTCAACCTAGGCCTACATCAGTAATGTTCATGTCTACTGTCAGATAATAACTCCTGGAAAGTTCACGAGAAACAAAATACCACCATAGCTGAGAAAATGAAAGAGTGTTTTCTTCCAGATTAGAAATACAATCACTTTAATTCATCAACTGCCAGGATTCTTGGAAGAGTTTCTGAAAAACTGTCTGTGAACTTTTTCTGGAGACTAACTTTGAGCAATTCATTTTATTTTTAAAGTGTGATACTTAAAAAATGCCCATTGGAAAACACATCTGTGCATTTTGTAATAAAACACAAAGTCAGTTGGACAAGAAAGTCTGTTGAACAGGAAAGCATTACCTTCTCAATAGTGCATACACCTTCATTCATTGTAGAAGGAAGATGTGTGAGAGAATTTCTTAGAGTGACATGTCTTCATAATTATGATTTCTTGGGTTCTTATTGTTATCATAATAACCACATGACAAATATTTAGTCTTGGGAAATGTAAAATGAGCCTGTGGACACTGCACTTGAGCCATCCGACGTATGTTGTGTTAGGGCCTGTCGAGTTGGTTTTTGACTCTAGACCACCCCATGTGACAGTGCAGATCCATAAGGTTTTCAAGGCTGCATCTTTATAGGAGCAGATCACCAGGTCTTTACTTGTCTCCACTTATTTTAAGAGGTGCCAGGAATTCCCCAAAGCAAAATAATTTTACCTTAAAGAACCAACTCAATAGCATTTTAGGACCCTTCCCCCAAAAAGAAAATGCCCAAACTCACCACCATCAAGTCAGTTCCAACTCATAGCAACCCACATTGGGTTTCCAAGGCTCTAAATCATTACGGAAGCAGACTGTCTCATCTTTCTTCTACAGAGCCGCTGGTGGGTTGAACTACTGACCTTTTGGTTAGCAGCCAAATATCTTAACCACTGTACCACCAGAACTCCATCTTAGGAACAAGGTTGTTGATATATGGTAAGGTGTTTCGATTGCCACAAACCCTTTCTGGAATGAAGAGCAGCATAAAGAGACAAACTAATACATATTATGAAAAGAACCTTAGACTTCCTGTATGCCTAGGAGGCAGTAATTTCATTACTTCAAATAATGTTTTGTTGACACTATTCTCTGTTTCTAAATAATTAAGAATCACTACTTAAATGTTCCCATCCTCACATTAATTTTGGTAAAAAAAAAAAAAAAAAAAATCCATGAAATCTTCATTGGAAGCACTGTTTACAAGCTTTTCTTTCTTGATAATGAATTTGGGACCTCTACGACTCAACGGCACGTAACAACCACCACCACCACCACCACTTGGTAGGGAGCTCTGGTAGCGTAGTGCCTAAGGCATTTGATTGCTAACCAGAAGGCTGCTGGTTCACACTTCGAAGAGAAGATTAGGCAATCTACTTCCATAGTGATACCGTCTCAGAAACTCAAGGAGGGTTTGCTATGAGTCGGATCCGATGCCATGGCTGAGAGTGGTGATGGTGGTACCACTTGGTATCTGTGATCAATTGTGCTATGACGAATGGCTTTCTGTGACTAATGCATAGGGATCCCTTACCTGGAGGATGGAGGTTTACGATGGATTTGGGGAGCAAGAAGATGTGACATTTTTGGGACTTTGAAGAGAATGGAGAAGCAGTGATGTAAATAATTTTCCAGTGTCTCTTCATGTTGTCTTTGTGACAGTTTCATTGCTCCTTGGATTCTTGATTCTGGAAGAGGGAGAAGAGGGATTTTTTTTTTTTTTTTTTTTTCCAGATTTCTTTCAGTGACACAGGGCCCAAAGGCAAAACTGAGGCTGCATTTGAACTGGGGTTCAGAAGTCAGATGGGATCCCTAATACATGAGTTTTTAGAATCAGCTTTCTGGGTTTGTTGATTCTGCCTTCATCTGAAATGTCCCTAGTTCAGAGGTTGGTAAGTATAAATTTTTGTTATATTTTCCCAAGCTTCTATAGCCATAATGTCTTATGACATTTCCATACTCCTTCATATCCTCAAACGGTTACTATAACAGGGGCCTGGGATTAATGCCTGTCTATGTCTCCCTGGTTTTGGGTGCACAATTGATGAGTGTAGTCTTTTCATTTATTTTATATTTAATTTAGGAGAATTCAAAACACGTTTCATAACATGTAAGAATTTCATATAATATCAGATTTAAAGATATTTTATTGTGATTTTAGAGAAAATTTACATGGCAAATTAGGTTCTCATTTAACAATTTCTATATATATTATTGGGAGCTCTGGTAGTATAGTGCCTAAGGCATTTGACTGCTAACCAGAAGACTGGTGGTTCAAACCCACCAGCCACTCCTTGGAAGGAAGGTTGGGCAATCTACTTCTGTAGAGATACTGCTTCAGAGTGGTTGCTATGAGTCAGAAAACAACTCAACAGCAGTGAGCGTTTTTTTTTTTTTTTTTATACATATTATTCAGTGACATTGGTTACACTTTTAGCAGTGTATCAGCATTCCCATTACTTCCATTCTAGTCATTCTCATTCCATTAATCTAGCTTCCTTGTCCAACCTTCCCTTCTCATCTTTGGTCCAGGGTAAATGTTGACTGTTAGGTCTCATTGAAATGATTATTCAGAGGAGCACAGTACTCATGGGTGATATGATTCATTTTATGAGCCTCTGTCTTTTGGCTGATAGGGGATCACCAGGAGTGGTTCAAGTTCCAAGCTTAAAGGGTATCCCAGGGTGATAGTCTACAGGGTTCATCTAGTCTCTGTCAGTCTAGTAGGTCTGGCCTTTTTTTGTTTTTAAATAAGAAATTTGAGTTGTGTTCTAATTTTTTCTCCCATTCTATCCATAACTGTCATGTCCCTGGTTGGAAAAGTTGGTAGTGGTAGCTGAGCACCATCTAGTTCTTCTGGTATCAAGGTAGATGAGACCGTGCATCATGTAGACTATTAGTTATGTAGACTAGTTTCTTCTTTGAGCCTTCTGGTTCCTTCTTTCTCTTTTGCTCTGGATGCATGGAGACCAATAGTTGGATCTTAGATGGTCACTTGAAGCTTTTAAGAGCCCAGATGCTACTCACCAAACTAGGATGTAGAACATTATCTCTATGAGCTATGCTATACCAACTAACCAAATTACCCCCGAGACTGTGGGCCTAAGCCCTCAACCCAGTAACCCCAAACCCACAAGGTGTTTGGTTATGTCTAGGAAGTATCCATAACTGTGCTCCCTATGTGCTGTATTTTATATAAAGTTATGTATGTAGCACCTGAGATATGCAGACGATACAACTTTGCTTGCTGAAAGTGAGGATGACTTAAGGCACCTACTGATGAAGGTTGAAGAATACAGTCTGCAGTATGGATTACATCTCAATATAAAGAAAACAAAAATCCTCACAACTGGATCAATGAGCAGCATCACAATAAATGGAGAGAAGATTGAGGTTGTCAAGGAATTCACGTTGCTTGGTTCTACAATCGATACCAATGGAAGCAGCAGTTGGGACATTAGATGACGTGTAGCATTGGGAAAGTCAATTGCGAAGGAACTCTTTCAAGTGCTGAGGAGCAAGGATATCTCCTTGAGGACTAAGGTGCGCCTGACACAAGCCATGATATTTCCAATTGCCTGGTATGCATGTGAGAGCTGGACAATGAATAAGGAAGACCGAAGAAGACTTGATGCTTTTGAGTTGTGGTGCTGGTGAAGAATGCTGAAAGTACCATGGACTGGTAAAAGAACTAACAGATCTGTCCTGGAGGAAGTGCAGCCAGAATGCTCCTTGGAAGCAAGAATGGCCAGACTTTGTCTCACCTATTTTTGTCATGTTGTAAGAAGGGACCATTCCCTGGAGAAGGATGTCATGCTTGGTAGGGTGGAGGGTCGACGAAAGAGGGGGAGGCCTTCAATGAGATGGATTGACATGGTGGCTGCAATGATGGGCTCAAGTATAGCAGGGATTGTGGGGCTGGCACGGGATCGGGCAGTGTTTCGTTCTGCTGTGCATGAGGTCGCTATGAGTCGGAAATGACTCGACGGCACTTAACAACAACAACAACAACATGTAGCACAAACAAAGATGTCTACATTTGTCTACAGAAACACCTATCCATGTGTACCTGTATATTCATATATTTTGGTTAATATTACTGTTGGAAAATCGTGTATGCTGTGGCTTTTACCCAAATTGTCCCTTATTCTTGTGTACTTCTTAGTGTCATATTTTACACTGGTCAGATTGTGCTGACTCATCCTTATTTGGTATTACCTTACCCATCAAGACTAAGCAAATGTCTACTATCTTGAAAATGAATGATTCCAGCTCCCATCTCTGGTAAACACTAAAGAATGTTGCTTTCTATATGTATATCTATTCTTGTCTTTTACAACTGTGAGATCATATGGTATTTGTCCTTTTGTGATTGACTTATTTTACTCAGCCTAATGTCCTCCAGATTCATCCATGTTATAGTATATTTTAAGAACTCATTATTATTATTTATGGCCACATAGCATTCTAGTGTGTGTATGTACAACAGTTTATCCATTCATCTGTTAATGAGCAGTTAGATTGTTTCCATCTTTTTGCTATTGTGAATAAGGCTGCAATGAATGTAAGTGTGCATATATCTCTGTCAGTAGTTTTAGTTCTCTATGGTATATATTACGAAGCTCTGGTGGCATAGTGCTTAAGGCACTTGACTGCTAACCAGAAGGCTGGTGGTTCAAACCCACCAGCCACTCTTCGGAAGGAAGGTTGGGCAATCTACTTCCGCAGTGATACTGCCTTGGAAACCCAAGGAGGGGTCGCTATGAGTCAGGTCTGACTCCATGGCACATAACAACAACAACAACAACAACAAGGTGTATACCTAGGAATGGGATTGCTGGATCACAGGGTATTTCTATTTCTAGCTTTTTGAGGAAGCACCATACTATTTTCCATAGAGATTGAACCAATTTACACCTCATTAGCAGTGGAACAGGGTTCTAATCTCCTTGCAATCTCACCAGCATTTGTTGTTTTCTTCTTTGACCAGTACCATTTTTGCAGGGGTGAGATGGTATCTTATTGTAGCTTTGATTTATATCTCTCTGATAGCAAATGATTGCAAGCATCTTTTCAAGTGTTTGTTGGTTGCTTGAATGTCCTCTTTGGTGAAGTGTTTGCTTATGTCCATTGACCATTTTGTATTGGGTTGTTTGAAATTGTTGACGTTTTCTATATATTTTAGAGATTATATCCATTATATCATTCCCAATATTTTTTCCCAATCTGTAGGTTCTCTTTCTACTCTTATGATAAAGTTTTTGATGAGCATAACTATTTAATTTTTAGGAGGTTCCAGTTATCAAACTTGTCTTCTGTTGCTCATGCATTTGTAGTTGTTTGGTAATCTGTTACTGAAAAAAATTAGGTCCCGCAAATTTGTCCATGGATTATATTATGTTCCCTCAAAACATGTGTTGTAAATCCTAACCCTTATATCACTGGTTATAATCTTATTTCAGGATGAGAGTCTTTGTTGTATTAATGAGACAGGATTAGTGCTGGTTGTATCTTAAATCAATCTCTTTTGAGATTTAATAAGCAAGTGACAGAAGCTGAGATGGGGAAAGAGAGCTGCCAAACCACATGAAGATCTCCCAGGAGCAGAAGCTCAAAGAGACAAGGACCTTCCTCCAGAGCCAACAGAAAGAGAAGAGGCAGCACCCTGAAGGGCCTCCTAAAACCATGAGAAAATAAACTTCTGTTTGTTAAAGCCACCCTGTGGTAGTTCACTTTGTATGTCAACTTGGCTGGGCCTGGTTGAGTGGCTGGGCAGCTGGATGTAGTATTTCCTATGATGAGACTGGTAATCAACTCCATGGTGGAATCTACTGTGAGCAGCTGAGTAACTGCCTTAGGGGATGTGGTCTGCTTCCTGAATATAAGCAGAAGCCTTGGGGAATGGTCTCTAGTTTATGGCACACTTGGACCCTGCATGTAGCTGTGTCATTGTTCAGCAGCCTGCTATGCTCTGCTGACCTTACAATGGACTTGACTTAATGGCCTGCCTCTTGGTTTGGTAACATCAGGACTGTGCTTTTTATTTGTCAGCCTTGGGTTTCTCAGCCTCAGCAGCCAGCAGCTGTCCCAGTGGAGAAAACCTCTAGCTTCAGTGGGCCGCGAGCAGGAGGCATAGCTGGACCCCAAGGTTGAGGGGCTTTCACCCAGCCCCTAGGGCTTGCCACTTTGAACTTGGATTTGAAGCCTCCAAATTGTAAGAATAAACTACTGTTTGTTAAGGCCATCCCATTTGTGTATATTCCTGTCAGAGTGGCACTAGGTAACCAAAACACACCCACTTGTGGTATTTCTGTTATAACAGTACTAGATAACTAAGATAGAATTTTGTATTGGAATAGTAGGATGCTGCTCTAACAGATACCTGAAATGTGGAAGCAGTTTTGAAATTGAGTAATGGGGTGGAAGCTGGAACAGTTTTAAGATGCATAATAGAAAAGCCTAGATTGCCTCAAAGAGACTGTTGGTAGAATTATGGACATCAAAGGTAATTCTGGTGAGGGCTCAGAAGGAAGTGATGAGAGCTATAGAGAACGCTGCTATAAATGTGAATGTTAAATGTGCTTCTGTTGAGGCTTTAAAAGAAAATGAGGAGGTGGAGACAATACGGTGTCCTGCTAACACACTCTGCCCATTCCCTCTACAAGAGAAACCCAGAAAAACCAAGTAAAACAGATACAAATAATGATGCTGGACTTTTGAGCACCTAATGAGAAGGTAAAGAATTAGATTGAGTGCCAATTGCAAAGGGAGATGGAGCAAGGTCAGTGACTGGGGAGAGAAAAGAAGCTAAGATTAGTTGAAGAGTAGCTATTTTAAACACAGAGGTGTGGGGCGGGTGGGGGGGGATGAAAACAACTTCATAGAATCCACATGGGGATAAAGACACAATGTAGACAGATTGGGAGGATTTTAAGGTGAGCCAAAATCGTGTGGGAGCTGGGAGGAATGCACAGGGAAGTGGGTCAGACTTGCAGTTGCACAGGTGGCCACAGAGCAAGAAGGAGCCAGAGAAAGGGAATACAATGGTTCACCACTAGTAAACCAAGTCAGACTTCGTCGTTAAGATGATTCCAACTCACAGCGACCCTTTTGGGAATGGAGTGGAACTGCCTTGTGGGGCTTCAAGGGTTGTGGATCTTTGTAAGGGGAGACTGACTGCCTCATCTTTCTACCACAGGGTGGCTGGTAGGTTTGAGCTGCCAGCTTTGGTTGGCAGCTGAGTGCTTTAACTACCATGCCACAGCCTTTTGCGCTGAGCACCTATGCAGGGGGGAAAGCCTCTGTTAGGGTAGTTGAACAAACTAGGCTCAGATGGATCTCTTGATCGATTGACTGGGCAAGAGCTGGATAAACAGCTGTTGGCTGTTTGTACCCACAAGGGTGCCAGACTCATGCCAGTGAATCGCAACTGGTGAGCCACACTTCACTCCCCAAAAAATACTGCTTCCCTGAGAAAAAGGGCAAAACCTCTTCTCACCACTGCTAAGCTGGTGGCCAGGGAAGTCCAGCCTGGATCCCCCTGCCCCCATCATCTTCTAGTGCCTAGCCACCCTCAGCATCCCACTCCAAACAGGTAAACCCAGGGGCTTCGGCTCTCCCTTCCAGCACTTGCATCACTAGCTGGTCTTTCTCACACTGAACACAAGAAGTACATACCTGCAGTTTTCTATCATGGAGGGGCCCATTCACGCCAGGTTCCTTTCGCCTCCATAGGCATATGCCCTGGTAGATCATTGTTTTCTGCCACAACTGCCTGCTCCCAGGGCTGCCAGGTGACTGTAACTACAGAAGTCCCTCCATCTCAGTTTCCTTATCTTCCCCTTATTTTTCTCCTTTCCTTTTTCTCATTTTTGCTTCCTTTTTATCTGTTTATTTCTCCCTCTTCCTCTTCTTCCTCTTTCATTTTTACCAATCTTTCATCTCATCCACCCCTTTTCTTTTTCTCAATTTTTTATCTTTTATTTTTATTCTACCATTCCCTCTTTTTCTTCTCCTTGGTTTTCTCTTTTTTTTTTCTACCCCTGCTGCATCCAATGGAAGGAGGACATTAACTCTCCACTAGTCAGCCATATCTATTGCACCAACCACCTCATCCAATGGACTAGCACCACCATCGGCTCCTATAGCACTGGATCAACAACAGACAGTGGATAACACCTGCTCTTTTCCAACTGCATCTCCTCTTCACAAGCAACAGAGGCCCATGCCCACATTCCCAGCCATTACTCCACCAACCCAGAGATAGCTGGAAGTTCCCCAGTGCTGTCAAGCTAACAACCAAAGAAGCACACCTGCCCTACACATCTGGA
>NW_006921728.1:4706036-4710989 GCF_000298275.1 Orycteropus afer afer | reverse complement strand
TAAGTGACAAAACTAAAGAACTAGAAAATCTCCCTGAGGAAGAATAGGTAACAGAACTACCTGATAAGGTTTTTCATAAGATATGTATATATAACTTTCCAAGAGCTCATGGAAACCATAAATAGAAGCAAGGAAAAGACAGACAATACTCTTGAATAATTCAGGAAAATCATACAAGAGGAAAATGGCAAAATAAATAAACAATTAGAAATCACACAAAAACAGCAATTAGAAATCCAGAAGATGAACATTAAAATTTTGGAGATAGATAACACAACAGAAGGACAAAAGATTGGCTTGAATGGCTGAAGAACACATTTCCCAGCTAGAAGACAAATCTCTTGACACCAGCTTGTACACAAAAAAATCAGAAAAAAGAATGAAGAGAAATGAGTGAGAAAATCCTAAGAGTTATATATATGCACTGATTATGAAAGAAATAACATACATCTGATTGGAATGCAGAACAAGAAAAGGGGGGGGGGGAATTCCACATAGAAAACTGTTGAAGATTTGCTAGTAGAAAATTTCCCCAAGATCATGAAAGATGAAAAGATATCCATCCAAGAAACTAAATGAACGCTATACAGGATAGACCCCAAGAGACAGTCACCAAAACATAACCTAATCAAACTTCAAAACCAAAGACAAAGAAAGAATCTTGACAGCAGCTTGGGAAAAATGAAATATTACCTACAAAGGTCAGCCAGTAAGACTAAGCTCTGATTTCTCAGCAGAATCCATGCAGGTAAAGAAGGCAATGGGATGACATATATAAAACCTTAAAGGAAAAGAATTGCCAACCAAGAGTTATAGAGACAGAAAAAATGTCCCTCAAATATGATGGTGAAATTAGAACACTCCCAGACAAACAAAACTTAAGGGGTTTTTTGAAAACCAGACCAACTCTACAAGAAATGCTAAAGGGAGTCCTTCAAACAGAAGACCAACAATGGAGAGCAACAATTTAAGATTAAGACACATGACAACACCACCCAGAAACAGAATTCTCAAAACTAAAATAAGCTTACAAAATAGAAAACAGAGAACCATAGGAATCAATCTATAAATGATATCAGCTACAAAGCAAATAGAGGGAATTAATAGTATAATTACAAAACTTCCAAATGGAGAGGAAGACAGCACAATAACAATATAAAACAGACTCTTCTACACTTAGAGAGATAAGAATCTACTACAGGGTAACCACAAAGAAAGTTAATAACCCATCTAACCAAAATAAGAGAAAAAATCACAAGGACTTAGTAAACACTGAACCAACAACGTTAAAGAAAAGAGAAAGACAACTAGATAATGAAATGAACTAAGCACAGAAAACTATTCAGAACAAGGAAACCATCAACACCAAAACAAAAAAACACAAAAGAATGACAGCAGTAAATTCATACCTGTCATTAATTACACTGAATGAGAATGGATTAAATACACCAATCAAGAAAAAGAGAGTGGCAGATTGGATAAGAAAAGAAGACCCATCAATCTGCTGCCTACAAGAGACTCATCTTAGACACAAACATAAAAATAAATTAAAAATCAAGAGATGGAAAAAAATATATGTCAAGCTAATGGCAGCCAAAAAAGAGCAAGAGTGACAATATTAATTACTGATAAAATAGACTTTAAGGTGAAAACCATTATAAGAGACGAGGAAGGGCACTATGTGATGATAAAAGTATCATTTGACCAAGAGGATATATTTTTGTTGTTAGGTGCCAGCGAGTCGGCTCTGACTCAGAGTGACTCATGGTATTACAGAACGAAACACTCTCCAGTCCTGTGCCATCCTCACTGTCCTTGTTATACTTGAGCTCATCGTTGCAGCCACTGGGTCGGTCCATCTTGTTGAGAGTCTTTCCCTTTCTTCCCCTGACCCTCCACTTTGCTAAGCGTGATATTCTTCTTCAGGGAATAGTCCCTTCTCACAACATGACCAAAGTAGTTGAGACTAAGTCTGGCCATTTTCGCTTGTTAGGAGCATTCTGGCTGTACTTCTTCCCGGTCAAATTTGTTTGTTTTTCTGGCTGTCTATAGTATTTTCACTATTCTTCACCAACACCACAATTCAAACATCAACTCTTCTTTTGTCTTCTTTATTCATTGTCCAGCTTTCACATGTATATGAGGGTATTGAAAATACTATGGCTTGGGTTAGGTGCACCTTAGTCTTCAAAGTGACATCTTTGCTTCTTAACACTTTAAAGAGGTCTTTTGCAACAGATTTTCCCAGGAAACATTGGTGTACATGTATTTGCTTGTGTTCTTGCTTTCAGTATTTTGGGTTGTATACCTAGGAGTGGAATTGCTGTATCATATGATAATTGCATATTTAACTTTTTGAGGAATCTCCAAGTAAGCAAGCTTGTGTCATTTGCATATTACAGGTTTTTAATGATTCTTCCTCCAATCCTGATGCCACATTCTTCTTTATAGTCCAGCTTCTTAGATTATTTGCTCAAATTGAACCATAATGAATATATATGCACCCAGTGAAAGAGCTCCAATACATAAAGCAAATGTCAACTGAATTGAAAGGAGAAATAGACAATTCTACAATAGTAATAGGAGACTTTAACACACCACTTTTGAAGAAGGACAGAACAACCAGGAAAAAACCCAGCAAAGATATGGAAGATCTCAACAACAGAATCAACCAACTATATCTCATAGACATATACAAAACACTCCACTCAACAAAAACACAATACAAATTCTTTTCCAGTGCACATGGATCATTTTCCAGGATACACCATATGTTAGGTCACAAAACAAGCCTGTATAAGTTTAAAAACATTGAAATACTATAAAACATTTTCTCAGACCACAATGCTATGACATTAGAAATCAATAATAGGAAGACCAGGGGAAAAAGTGGAAATAATCTGAGAAGCTGGGCTATATGAAGAACATGGCATCAGGATCGAAGGAAGGCTCATTAACAACTTGCAATATGGAGAGAACACAACCTTCCTTGCTAAAAGTGAAGATGACTTGAAGCACTTACTGGTGAAGATCAAAGACTACAGTCTTCAATATGGATTACATCTCAACATAAAGAAAACAAAGATCCTCACAAATGAACCAATAAGCAACATCACAATAAATGGAGAATAGATTGAAGTTGCCAGGGATTTCATATAACTTGGATCCACAATCAACACCCATGGCAGCAGCAGTAAGAAATCAGATGTCATGTTGCACTGGGAAAATCTTCTGCAAAAGGCCCTTCAAAGTGTTAAGAATCAAAGATGTCACTTTGAAGACTAAGATGTGTCTAACCCAAGCCATGGTATTTTCAATCACCTCATATGCCTGTGAAAGTTAGACAATGAGTAAGGAAGACCAAAGAAGAGTTGATGCCTTTGATTTATGGTGTTGGTGAAGAAGACCGAAAATACCATGGACAGCCAGAAGAATGAACAATTCTGTCCTGGAAGAAGTATAGCAAAGTGCTTCTTAAAAGTGAGAATGGCTAGGCTTTGTCTCACCTACTTTGGTCGTGTTGTCAGAAGATACCATTCCCTGGAGAAGGATATTATGCTTGATAAAGTAAAGGGTCAGTGAAAAAGGGAAAGATCCTCAATGAGATGGATTGACACAGTGGCTGCAACAATGGGCTCAGGCATAGCAAGGATTGAGAGGAAGGCGCAGGACCAGACAGTGTTTCATTCTGTTGTACACAGGGACTATGTTGCTATTAGTCAGAGACGACTTGACAACACATAACAACAGTACACAAAAACATTGTTCTACATGCTACTTTAGTGAGTAGTGACTGGGGTCTTAAAAGCTTGAGAGTAGCCATCGGAGATTCAACCATTGAGAAACTCCTCATCTGGAGCAAAGAAAAGTGAAGAAAATCAAAGACATGGAAATAATTAGTCCAAGGGACCAATGGACTACAGGAATCCCAGCCTACATGACCCTGAGACCTGAAGTACTAGATTGTGTCCAGCTAGTAATGCTAACCACTTACAAAGGAATCAAAATTGGAGATCCTGAATGGAGTGGGAGAAAAAATGTGGAAAAAAATATAATAATAAAAAAACATAAAATAGATCAGGATTACTTGTTGGATAAGACTGGTGATATCCCTGAGACAATGGCCTGAGTCACCTTTTAGGCCTGGAATTGGACCAACTCCCATGGCTTAACCCTCAGCCAAACAATAGACAGCCCCATGAGCTGAACAACTACAGCAGGGAGATGCACTTCTTGTAACAGTTCACCATGGGAGATTAGAAGGACAGTATTTGCACAGGGAGAAAGCTAGGCAGGCAGGAATCCATAGGTAAGAAGAACATGAGGAAGGGATAACCACAGGGAGGAGGTAGGAAGACACATGTTACATTGTGGGAGTTTAATCAGTGTCACAAAACAAAATATCTATGAACTGTTGAAAGCAAGATTACTCTGCTTTGTAAAACTGCACACAAATCATAATAAAAAGTTAAAAAAAACATAAAGAAAATGATGAACACGTGATTGGACAAGGGAGGAAAGAATGTTTTTTTAATGCAGTGGTAAAGAACTTGTCTGAATTATATTCAAATATTTGATGGAAGGTAGAACTTGTAAGTTATGAACTTGGACATACAGCTGAGAAGATTTCTAGAAAAGATCTTAAAGAGGCCATGTGATTTCTCCTTGCTGCCTGTAGTAAAATGTGAGAGGAAAGAGATAAACTTAAAAATGAACTATGCAAAATGAAAACAAAACTTAAAGACTTGGAAAATTCTGTTGTACAAAGTAAGGACATATGGTGTAGAATTTTCACCAAAGATGTGGCTACACAATCTTTTTTGTTAAAGAAATTAAGCCTATGACTGATGGGTCTAACCAACTAACGCAGCAGAAAACCCATCAGCTTAGAATGAAAGACATAGAGCAGGAATGAAAAGAGAATGCTGTCTGTCTCTTGAAATTCTACAGACT
>NW_006921728.1:4703392-4704786 GCF_000298275.1 Orycteropus afer afer | reverse complement strand
TTTTCCAGGAACTTTACAGTTTTGCCTTTAACATTTAGGTGTTTGATTCATTTTGAGTTAGTTTTTGTGTATGGTATTAGGTAATAATATCAGATATTAAATAAAATTGCATGTCAATCCCCCCTGCCTCTCAAACTCTCAAACACAGACAAACACACACACACACACACACACACACCTGTATGCCAAAGAGAATATCAGCCATTGTCCTTACAAATGGTGGTGGTTTGGTTGACTAAAAACCCAAGTACATCCCAGATCTCATTCAGTGTCAGAGCACAACTGTTGTGGAAAATCAACTGCAGGAGACCATGGGAAATGTTTCTTAACTTCACCAGAGATTTCTTTGTAATAGAAATCTGTCATAGTGACTCAAGCAGTCTCCAAATTGTTAATTGGCTTAATTCCAAAAGTTCACCAGTAAGCCAGTTGTCATCACTTAGAGCTGCCCCATAGGATTTTCAAGGCTCTAAATCTTTTTGGAAACCAACTGCCTCATCTTTCTCCTGAGGAGTGGCTGATGGGTCTGAACCACTGACCTGTTGGTTAGCAGCCAAATGTTTTAAATGGTGCCACCAGAGCTCCTTGTATATTTTCCCATATATTGGACTCACAAAATCTTCACAACAATCTGAGGAAGATTATAGGAGAAATCCTGTCCTTGTTCTAAGGGTAAAGACATGGAAGCTCCAAAAGTTTAAATAAAGTGTCCATAGTCACATAATTAGTAAATGGAGGACTTGGGACTGAGACCCAGCTCTCCTGAGTCTGAGGTGTTGTTGTAGCAGGAATGCAGTTCCTCAGAGCTTCCACAGCCATCTTTCCCATGCAAAGGGGACAGGCCGGGCAGGCTGAATTAGTAATAGAGACAGAGGGGACCTGTTGAAGGAGTCTGCAGTGTGATTAGGGCAGCAGAGAGGAGGGGGTGGAGGAGGGATGATCAAAGGCTCTGGTGATTGGACGGCTGAGGGTAGTTCCCAGTGTGATAGGGGAAGGTTGGGATTGGTGGTCCTCAGCGGTAGGAGGTTGAAATAATGGCAGAGTAGAAGAGTTGCACTTTCTGTTTATATGTTCATGCCTCTTTTCCTTAGGAACTGCCTGCATGCAAAGATTATCTTTATTTTAGATGGCTCATCTGCATATGGTTGATGTTTTCATTAAACGTTGTATGTGCCTTGATGTACGTAGGCACTCATTAAGGATTTAACCAAAATCCTTATGGAATTAGCCTAACTTGAATGAATCAAAAACTGCAAATTCAACTAATACTTACTTTTATAAAAATACATCCATTCAAGAGAGACTGAAACCATTCCTCTTGAGAACAGGAACTAGACAAGGATGCCCGCTATCACCACTTCTATTCAACATTGTACTGGAAGTCCTAGCCAGGG
>NW_006921728.1:4680039-4701222 GCF_000298275.1 Orycteropus afer afer | reverse complement strand
ATTTTGGTCAATGACATGAGACAAAGTATATGTGAACTGCTGTATGAAAAGTGAATTTACTCTGTAAATCTTCACCCAAATCCTAATTAAAAAAAAAAAAAAATCCATCCATTCATTTATTTTGTACTAATGGCAATTTGAAAAAAAGTGCTTAACTGGGCAATAAAAGCTAATATTTTTACTAAATATTCCTCTACAGCCTTACTGATTTTAATGCTTACATTTTAAGAAAACAACGTTTACCTACAAAAAGGAACCTACTGAATCTGGAAGAAAAAATTGATTTTAGCTGCAAATTAAAAAAGGATTTGACATTTTCACATTGTGAATCGGATTTTAAAAAAAGTCCTGAAAAAGAGAAAGCCCATTCAAAACAATGCATCTTTACACTCAGGTGTGTTCCTTTGGGTTGCTGCTCAGTTCAACATCATACTACTTAGGACTTGTTTGGTGTGGGTATGGGTTTAGAGGGATGTTTGTGAAGATTCTTCTTGCTTTTTTGGTCATAAAGACGGAGTTGGATTCCTCTATAGCTTGATAGACTAAGCATGGAAGAAATAAAATCTGTCAGCAGGCTGTGGTCTAGAGACTCACTGCAGAACTAAAAATGGTTCCAGAAAAACATCATGTTTAAGTGCCATGTGCCACATTTCAAAGTATTATGTCATGTTGGAATTTAATTTGCATTCCTTGGGGCTTAATTTTCATTGTGAGGCGTCTGTCCGTTCACTACTATGGATTGAATTGTGTCCCCCCCCCAAAATATGGGTTGCAAATCCTAACCTCTACACCTGTGTTACAATCCTATTTGGGAATGAGTTGTCTTTGTTATGTTAAAGAACAGGATTAGGGTAGGTTGTGCTTTGAGTCAATCTCTTACAAAATATAAAAGGAGAAGATTAAGGAAGAAGAGATGTCAATGCCAAGAACGTGGAGGAACCAGGAAGCAAAAGCTAAAGAGAAGAGAACCTTCCTCCAGAGCCAACAGAAGGAAAGCCTTCCCCTGGAGCCCATACTCTGAATTTGGACTGCTGGCCACCTAAACTGTGAGAAAATAAATTTTGGTTTATTAAACCATCCGCTTGTGGTATTTCTGTTAGAATAAGACACTGGTGCTTTCAATTTACTATCCTGCTGTTGCAGAATGTATCACTCAAAGTTGCCGATCTTGTTAATGTCAGGAAAGGGAGGGAAAACTCACATGGCAGGACATGGAACTAATTTATGAAATGACTAGAAATGCTGCATCTGCCTTCTCTTTATGTCGTACATTTCACCCCCCCCAACTCTTTCTTTGTCCTTCTCTTTTCTCCAAATTTTAATTTTCCCCTTGTTCTATGCTCGTTTAATTTTCTCTAATTTTTGTCTTTCTCCCTTTCGTTTTCAACCTTTTTTTCTACTTCCTTTCTTTATATAACTTTTTTTCCCTTCCCACTTTCCTCGTCTCCTTTACTTTTGAGCTTCAGGTTTTCTTCCACTGTCATTCCAAGCCTTGCTCACAGTTACCGCCTATCCATCTTTAATTTACTCTGTGTCTATAATGTTTTCTGAGTTTAATGCTCTTTATTTTTCATTTTGTCTTGGCCTACAAGAAAGAGACAGGTTCTAAGCTTATAGACTGTATCCTAGAATCCTGTTTGAGAATAGGGGAAAAATTTTGAAATTTCTCGGTTGACCTAGGGTTCCTCAGCCATTTTAAATATTTGAAAAAAGGTAATAATATGAATTCAGAATATCTGTCATAATTTGTATCCTTATTGCTGCTTATGATAATTCTACTTAATGATGAATTTACATCTATCTTTCAGGTATTCTAACTGGGTTATAGAAATTCAAATATATGTAATTCTTTCCATTTGGGGGTGCCAGCACAATATTGTGGGAAGAATAGGGGCTTTTGAAACAAATAGATGTAGATTTTAATCTGGACACTGCCCCTAATTTGCATTGTAATAGGGATAAACTATTGCCATCATTTATTGATTTAGTTTTTATTATGAAATATCTCAAGTTCACAGAGACACATATGAAATAACAATATCTGTTTACCCACCATTTTGTCTTATAAGTCTTATAATTTTTGCTATATTATTTTTGGATATCTCTTCTTGTTAAGAAATAAACCATTACAACAATTATTTAATTGTGCTGATTTGGACTTTCTTCTACTGTGGAATGGGTCTCATCATACTTAATTGAGGAGCTGTAAGAGTTAGACAGCATGACATATCTAAAATGTCTGCCATATGGCAAATGCATGAAAACATTTAGAGAACCACACATACATTATTTTAGCAGCATTTTTTAAAAAACTTTACATTAATTAGAAAGAAAAAAAGATAACAGGATATAATTTTGCTGTCTCTAGGTAGCCTAACACTGATTTTATCATAGAAATAAGGATGATTTTCTCAGCCACCAACTTAGAAAAATAAACCCAAATTTAATATTTCCTGAAGGTAAATTTTTTAAATGTTAATTTTTGACAAGTATTTGCATTTTCAAGTATTAACTAGTTCCTCATTAAATGCATTTTGAAAATAATATTTTTCTAGTCACGTGGCTATTAAGAGTAATTTTTTTAAAAAAATTACTTTTCTTGGCCCAGGAGAGTTGAAACACTTTCTAAGTGAGTTTTCCAGATGTTGAAATGGGAAGTATTTCTTTTGGTAGTCAGTTTTGCAGCAGCAACTGCTGCCCTAAAATAAGCTATTGCCAGGCAAATGAGGAGCTGTGTCCTAGGTGGGAGAGGGAGGCACATCATCAGGGAGGTGTCATTGCTGGGGAACCTAAGAGGATCATTGCTTGGAAAGTGCCAGTGCCACCTGAACCTAGTTAAACAGCAGAGGCTTGTCATTCCTCATTATTCATTAAGTTCTTGGTGGTGCAAATGATTAACTACTCAGCTGTGGACCAAAAGGTTGTTTGTTCAAATCTACCCCAAAGCCCCTCAGAACAAAGTCCTGGCAATCTGCTTCTGAAAGATCACAGCCATTGAGAATCCTGCGGAGCACAATTCTACTCTGAAATACATAGGTTCACCATGAGTTAGAATTTAGTCGATGGCACAAGTTTTTTTTAATTGTTTTTTTACTAAGTACCGGCCTTGTTTATTTTGGACAGCTCAATCACTAGAAAAGGATATCTTGTTTGCTAGAGGACCAGTAAAAATGAGGTAAGCCCTCAATGAGCTGTATTAACACAATAACCACAACAATGGACTCAAATGTACCAACAATCCTGAAGACAGACTGGGAAGAAGGATGGAGCCTTCCAGAAATTCAAGCTGGATTCAGAAGAGGGTGAGGAACAAGGGATATATTGCTGATGTCAGATGGATCTAGGCTGAAAGCAAAGAATACTAGAATGATGTTTACCTATGTTGTATTGACTATGCAAAGGCATTTGACTGTGTGGATCAAAACAAATAATGGATGACATTGAGCAGAATGGGAATTCTGGAACACTTAATTGTGCACACAAGGAACCTGTATATAGACCAAGAGGCTGTCATTTGAACAGAACAAGGGGATACTGAGTGGTTTAAAATCAGTAAGGGTGTGCAGCAGGGTTGTATCCTTTCACCATACTTATTCAATCTGTATGCTGAGCAAATAATATGAGAAGCTGGGCTATATGAAGAAAAATGTGGCATCAGGATTGGAGGAAGACTCATTAACAACCTGCGATATGCAAATGACACAATCTCGCCTGCTGAAAGTGAAGATGACTTGAAGCACTTAGTGATGAAGATCAAAGACTACTGTCTTCAGAATGGATTACACCTCAACATAAATAAAGCAATAATCCTCACAATTGGACCAATAAGCAACATCATGATAAATGGAGAAAAGATTGAAGTTGATAGCAATTTCATTTTACTTGGATCCACAATCAACACTCATGGAAGCAGCAGTCAAGAAATCAGACATTATATTGAATTGGACAAATGTGCTCCAAAAGACCTCTTTAAAGTGTTAAGAAGCAAAATTTCACTTTGAAGACTAAGGTGCACCTAATCCAAGCCATGGTATTTTTAATTGCCTCATATGCATATGAAAACTGGACGATGAATAAGGAAGACCAAAGAAGAGTGGATGCCTTGAATTGTGGTGTTGGTAAAGAATACTGAAAATACCATGGACTGCCAGATGAACAAACAAATCTGTGTTGGAAGAAGTGCAGCCAGAATGCTCCTTGGAGGTGAGAATGGCCAGACTTCATCTCACCTACTTTGGTCATGTTATCAGAAGGGACCATTCCCTGGAGAAGGATATTATGCTTGGTAAAGTGGGTCAGCGAAAAAGAGGAAGACCCTCAATGAGATGGACTGACACAGTGGATGCTATAACAGGCTCAAACATAGCAAGTTTTGTGAGGATGGTGCAGGACTGGGCGGTGTTTCGTTCTGTTGTACACAGGGTCAACGGCATCTAACAACAGGTGGCACAAATGTTTAGTGATTGACTGCTGAACTAACGGTTGGTGGTTTGAACCCATGCAGCAGTGCTGCAGAAGAAAGGCCTGGTGATCTGCTCCCATAAATATTATAGCCATGAAAACCTTATGGAGCACAGTCTTACTCTGTAACACATGGGGCCACCATGGGTCAGAATCGACTCAATGGCAATGGTTTAGGTATGATGTAGGGTGTGAAAGAGATGTGTCATGGGAAAATAGGAGAAGGAGCATTTTAGCTCTTTAGGGGTCAAGGAGGGGTTTCTTGAAAGAAGAGACAGTATTGAGTGATAAAGAGTTGTAATCTTCAGCACATAAATGCAAGCTGAGGATGATTAAGACAAAGAATCTAGGGTAAGGGCTGGTTCCTGTCTTGGACAGTGGGATGGAGGTGGTTTTCTTGCAGACTCAGGGAATGCAGGAGAGGCAGGGTAGTTTGGGTGATGGTGAGGCGCTCTGTTTGATGTCTGTGGTGATCCGTTGTTGTTGTTGTTATGTGCTGTTGAGATGGACCTGACTCATAGCGACCCTTCCTTGGGTTTCTGAGGCAATATCACTATGAAGTAGATTGCTTAACCTTCCTTCTGAGGAGTGGCTGGTGGGTTTGAACTGCCAGCCTTCTGGTTAGCAGTCAAATGCCTCAGGCACTACGCAACCAGAGCTCCCTTGGTGGAGGTAATCTGGGGGAAATTGGTAATATGAGCTCACAGCAGAGAAGTCTGGCCTGGAGCAGTGGTAAGGTGCTAAGTGGTAAGAAGATTCCTGGGCATGTTGTCCTGAGTGCACTGTGCTCCCAGGCAGTCCCTCTGTGAGCAGAATGATCATAGAAGCAGAAAGACTTCCTAGTGCTCTCATTTTACATGGGATAGTCATGGATTTTCTGTCTTTGCCACTTGGTCTCCTCTTGCAGGTTTCACCTCACACTTCAGGATTACTCTCTGGGGAGGCGGGAAACTAAGGAACCCTTGTTTAAGAACTCAGGCAGGTTAGGCTTGTTTCCAGTCATGCTCAAAAACTCAGCACTGAATTGGGTAACTAACTGATCATCTGCCATGTTCTTAGGACCTAAGCTTCCCCACAGTTTAATAACGTGGCCCTTATTTCCTTAGGTTCCAAATTCACTCCTAACACCTCACCTTAAATTCTTAATCCCTTTGAGATTTCTTCCTTGTTCTGACCTTGATAGTGCAGTTCCATTTGCTCATGTTGTGTTGTTATTTGCCGTCGAGTCAGCCCCGACTCATAGCGACCCCTCCTTGGGTTTCTGAGGCAGTATCACTACGGAAGTAGGATTGCCCAACCTTCCTTCCGAGGAGTGGCTGGTGGGTTTGAACCGCCAGCCTTCTGGTTAGCAGTCAAGTGCCTTAGGCACTATGCTACCAGAGCTCCTGCTAAATACCAGGCACCAAAGACATCAGGCAAGGTCATGAGATTAAAATATGAACAAAACCTGGTCTTTGCCCTTAGGCGACCTACATTTTAGCAGGAGAGTTGGTCATATAAGTGTACAGTGATGGTTCTGTGTGATTTGATATAATAATAATAATAGAATGTTTAATGTCCAGAGGAAACACAATTCTGGGACAGGGGTACCAAAACCCAATCCACTTTACTAAGGGGAAAGTGAAATTCACAAAAGTGGCAGCATTTACGTTTAAACTCAGATCCATCTGGCTGCAAACCCAGCAACTGACACGATGAAGGAATGGGGCCCACTACTTTGCAGAGCTTTACTGTATTATCCTCTTTTTCCCTTTAGTAAAATGGAGTATAACATTTTCCTTGCATAGTTTTTGTGATGTTTAGAGATAATGTATAGAAAATACCCAGTACTTTAGTAAAGACTGCTCAAAAGATGCTAATATTATCACTGTAATTTGTAGTATTAATAAATCACTTATAGGTATGATTTGCTAATTGTGATTCTTCATTTACTGGAAAATATCCAATAACTGACAAGAGTATTTTAACTTTAATTATTCTCTTTCTAGACCTGTGGTAAAGGAAAACATGAGTTCTTGACATTTAGCTCAAAGATGAAACAAGGTGGGGCAGGTATCATCTGATCTGAAGGCACCGTATATAGGGAGAACAATTCCAAGTCCTTCATGTTCAGATGTGACAGAAAAGTTCCTGTCCCCACCTCAAGGAAAGGTCTATTAACCTCATTCTCTCAATATGCCTGGGAACTGAACTGAGTTTACATCTGAAATAAAACTTTAGATAGGGGCTCTTATTTCTTCCTCCTTAGAATATGGTTTGGACCAGGTGGCCAACTGCTAGATGGTTAATTGTACATTGAATCAGAACATAGGGATTTTTAAGGTCCAGGTAAATCAAACCAGATTTTTTCAAAATCTGAACCAATGAGATTGTATTTAGTCATACAATTTGAATGATTTTCCACACTGTTTCTCCTCCTGCATAGATCCAGTTCAAACATATAATTGCCAAATAATAGTGTAGAATGTTTTCTAACTCTCAGCTTTGTCGGCCAGCTTGTCTGTAGAAAATTTAAGGGCACTGACTAATCTTCACTGGTACTCACAAATGAAAACAAACCAAATCTACTGCCATCAAGTTGATTCCGACTCAGAGCAAACCTATGTTATGTGCTGTCGAGTTGGACCTGACTCATAGGGACCCCTCCTTGGGTTTCCGAGGCAGTATCACTAAGGAAATAGATTACCCCATCTTCCTTCCGAGGAGTGGCCGGTGGGTTTGAACAGCCAGCCTTCTGGTTAGCAGTCAAGTAAGTGCCTTAGGCACTACACTACCAGAGCTCCTAGCAAACCTATGTTGTTGTTATGTGCCATCAAGTGAGACCCAACTCATAGTGACCCCTCCTTGGGTTTCCGAGGCAGGTAGATTGCCCCATCTTCCTTCCGAGGAGTGGCTGGTGGGTTTGACCAGCCAGCCTTCTGGTTAGCAGTCAAGTGCCTTAGCCACTATGCTACCAGAGCTCCCAGCAAACCTATAGGGCAGAGTAAAACTGCCTCATAGGATTTCCAAGGCTGTAAATCTTTAAGGAGGCAGACTGCCTCATCTTTCTTCCATGGAGCAGCTGGTATGTTTGAACTGCCAATATTTATTTAGCAGCCAAATGTTTTAACACTACACCCCCAGAGCTTCCTAGTACTCACAAGAGAAGAATTTTTCTGGTACTAGAGTAGAATTCCCTTTCCCCAATTTTATATTTTATCAATGAAATAACTGTAAAGTAATAATGATTACAGAGTCACTCTAGAATCAAGACAAGGAAATTAAAGAACAAAATTTACTGTGGGATAAGGGACTGAGATTTTAGTTGTATGCATGCATCTTTAAGATTTACTGAGTCAGTAAACAAAAAAGTAAATGAAAAACTTTTTTTAAATTGTTGACTAAGTGCATAAAAATCTATGGTCAATAGAACAGGGCCAATGTGGAAACGCTTCCAGAGGAGGTAGGTTTCAAATGGCGCTTGATGGGAGGCAGAGAGGAGCCCTGGAAGCATACCAGTTAAGTAGCTTGGCTGCTAACTGAAAGGTTGGTGGTTCAAATCCACCAGCTGCTTCATGGGAGAAAGATGTGGCAGGCTGCTTCCATAAATATTTACAGCCTTGGAAACCCTATGGGGCAGTTCTACTCTGTGCTATAGGGCTACCATGAGTCAGAATTGACTCAGCAACCATGGGTTTGGAAGAGGTTTATTCAGATTGTTAGCAAGGCTGGGGAAAGACAAGAGGGGAAAATGGCAAACACAAAATTTCAGAGAGCAGAATGGGCACATTGATAGGGTGGTGGACTTTAGTCAGTAAATATTTCCTGAGTACTGCCTCTGTTCCTTTGTTCTAGACACTTGAATATATCCAAGAACAAAAGATAAACACTGCCCTCACGAAGTTGACATTCTTAGTGTTTGTGTGTACGTGTTGGAAGGAGACAGAAAATAAACAATAAATGAAATCATATGGTAGAAGATGATAAGTACTTTAGGAAAATAAAAAAATAGTATGGCAGGGAAAGAGGATTGGGAGTACTGGCGGGAGAGTGCTTGCAATCTTAAACAGGTGGTCAAAGCAGGCCTCATGGAGAAGGGAACATTTTAGCAAAGACTTGAAGGAGGTGAAGGAACTATTGGCTGTCCGGGGAAAGAGCATTCTAGGAAGAGGGAAGTGCTAGTGCAAAAGGCCTAGGGAGGAACTTGCCTGGGGTGGTTAGGAACAGTCAGGAGGCCATTATGGTTGGAGCAAGTTGAGCAAAGGGGAGAAGTAGGAAATGAGGTGATTGTGAGGATTTAGTACCTAGTTTTTATCTGCACGAAATGACAGTTCATCATAGAGTTGAGCAGAAGAATGACATGATGTGATGATGTCTGAAGAGGATCCCTGGCTTTGTAGGAGGCAAAGATAGAAGCAGAGCGACCATTTACAAGGTGATGAGAACAATCGAGATGAGAAATGATGGAATTTTGATCAGGGTAGTAACTATGAAAATGATTGAGAGGATGGATTGCATTCTGGATATACCATTTTTTTGATGGTTTTCTTGTGGACAATAAGGATTTTCTGGTGGGTTGAATATGGAGTGTGAGAGTCAAGTATGATAGCAAGGTTTTTGTCCTAAGGAAGTGGAAAGATGGAATTGTCACCAGCTGAGACCAGGAAGACTGTAAGGGGAATAGGTTTGTGGGGTGGGATAGGGGAATTAGGAGTTTAACTTGGGACATACAAAGTTTGAGATGTCTATGTCTATTAGACATTCACGGGAGCACTGGTGGCCTAGAGCCTAAGGCATTTGACTGCTAACCAGAAGGCTGGAGGTTCAAACCCACCAGCCACTCCTTGGAAGGAAGGTCGGGAAATCTACTTCCATAGTGATACTGCCTCGGAAACCTAAGGAGGGGTTGAATCTGATGCGATGGCAAACACAACAACATTAGACATCCAATTGGAGATATTAAAGAGGTAGTTGTACATATAAATCTGGAGTTCAGGAGAGATTTCTGAGCTGGAAATATGAAATTGGGAGTCATTTGCATACAGAGACTGGGATATAGAGAGAAAAGAGAAGAGGATCAAGTTTGAACCCTGGGACTCTCCAGTATTGTGAGGAGAAACCAGCAAAAGAGGCTGAGAAGGAGGAACCAGTGAGGTAAAAGGAATGGCAATAAGATTTATTTGGTTCAATAATCTGTTGAGATAAGACAAGGGATAAACTAGTAAAAGCTCTTGAAGTTCACTCGTGGAATTGAGCTTTCTTAGATGCTGAAACAGATATAAAGAGACATAAGACTTATCTAAAATGACTTCCTGGTAAATCTCTTCTTCAAATCCCAGTTCCCTGATTCAGTAAGAATCTTTATGGTTAAGAAAAGTTTTCTTATGTGCAAAATTTAGAGATATGCACCTCACTCTCTCATGGAATTTGGTATGAGTGGTTATTTCATTCTGAGTTGTTCAGAATAACAAACTCTTCATCTACGCGTGTGTGATATCAATGACAGCATTTCAGAGAAGTTTCCACATACACCAAAGTTGTTACTTCTTTAAGACTTACTTTTACTCACCATCTTGATAAGGAGATATTACAAGCTCAAAAGCTAGACTTGAGGGGTGAGTTTCCTGAATCGGGGCTCTAGCCCTATGCCCTTTAGTAGTTGCTGCAATAATCTGGTTTGTTTATTGATCTTTGATCTCTAGGGACCTTGGGTTTTCTTCTTGCAATGATGTTAAAGGCAAGTAGATTGCAAAGGAGATTGAAATAATATCTTTGGCAACTCAAGTGTGATCTAAGAATAAACTAGGAAGGAAGATTTGGAAATCCAACAACATTCCATGGGAGAGATGAAGAATCAGAGAAGGTGGTTGGCACTTATGTCACACAGACCCCAGATATGTCACCCCTACCTTGGAAGGAACTTAAACATGGTGCAGAGTTTTCATTGATTTTTCTTTGTGGTTACTGGGTAATTGCTATCTAAGTTGTTACTTCAAACAAACAACAAAGTGTTGGCATTTTAATAGCTTTTGAAACCTGCTTTGAGGTATTTTTTGGTCCCCTTCTTTGTTGCCATTTTGATCTAAACTCTCAAACTCTTTCAGAACTGCAGCAGGAAATTTCCATTTAACCTCAAGAGTCAGTGTTTTGTCTTGTGTCTCTTCTAATATAATACAGATGTTAGGATGGCTATATTTTATTTGAATAGCTATTGAATTTCTGCCTACTCCTCTTCTCTTTAATGGGAAACAGTCTAACTCTAGTGCTCATTAAACTCAGAAATCCAAGTTGTAATCTTCAGAAAGTACATGCAGAAAAAAGATGTTTAGGATTTTTACTTAGATTACAAACTCTTAAACTGTTTCACTATTTGAAAAAAAACTACCACCCCTCCCTTACCAAGAAAAAGACATTGGGAAACAAATAAAAAATATTAAAGACAAAAAGAAGAAATTAAAAAATTAGAAAGTGGCCTTCCTAAATACTCTTTTTTTTTTTCCCTACCAGTATGAGTGTTAGTTCATTACCTGAGGAGCCTGTAATATGGGTGAGATACCATTTTATAACACACTATATTCTAAGTTCATAACAATTATAGTTTCTATCTAGAATGATAGCTCTCCTAAACTGTACAAACCATCTGAATATTTCAGCAACTTTGAGATTGCTGACTTTCAGCTCCATGCTGCATATATTCTATCTAGGTCAGCAGGCCAGAAAAGGATCCTGCGTGCCCAGTGACTCTGTGACACTAACTGTGAAATTCAATTCCTTTGGCCAAAGTGCTACACTTAGCTCTTAATATTAACCAACAGAAAAACTGTTTTTCAGGTCTGTAGCAAATTTACCTAAGAGGAAAGAACAATGCGGATGCCAAATGAGACCTTAGTGTTATAGTTTCAGTGCTGCTTCTTCATTTGATTGTATCCTGCATTGGATCTTGCCTGGCCCAGTGACCCATTCTGCTTCAACTCATCTAAACACATGTGCCACAATTACATTTTTACCCTCTTCAGATTTACTCCCTTTCTAAAGGCCAGCAGTTCAAATCTACCAGCCGCTCTGCAGGAGAAAGATGAGGCAGACTGCATAAAGACTTACAGGCTTGGAAATCCCATGGGACAGTTCTACTCTTTCCTACAGAGTCACTATGAATCGGAATCCACTTGATGGCAGTCAGTGTGTAGACTTTCTTGGTTTCTTGTGTTACTGAGGAAAATAAGCACATATCTGAGTCCTCAGATCAGTCACTGATTTTTCCCCCCCAATAGTTACAACTTATGAAGGAACAGCCAGAGGTGTGCAGAGACGGATGTAGTGAGGTTCCTGTCCCTGCAGGTGTCAAGTTGCAGGTAACCTGGTGACCATGTGGTGGGGAGACTGTAAAGAGATTCATGCACTAAATGGGAGGTTGACCTAGAAGGTTCCCCCTTCTCACTCCTGGAGACTCTGATCAGTTGATTTGATTCCATCTTTTCAGGACTGACAGTGTCTGAAGAGCTTGGTTATGAAATGAGAGGCTTGGAGTCATGTTCACATCTGGTCCATTGTGTGCCAGTGAACCTGCTAATGATTACATGTGTACACTTGGCCATGTGATGTAGAACCAGCATTCTGTAAAAGGAACATTTAAAATCATGTATTGTTTTGGCATTGACATTGCCTTTGAAATTTAAATTTTCTACCATGTGCTCCTCATTAGGAATGCTGGGCATCTGGCTTAAGATACCTAAACAACCTGTGTTAGCTGTTACTTTTAAACTAATACACACACATACCACCACCACCACCACCACCACCACTAATTATTATGCTAGTGATGTTACTATTACTGCAGGCAGCGATTTAGTGTATGTGGTTAAGAACTATCGTAATGTCTAAGACAGTAAAATACTTCTATTGTTAGCACTGTGGTATCATCATTACGGTATTATAACAAATCTTCATTTATGTATGTTTGGAATTTTTAAGATTTTCCAGTCTTCTTCTTTTCTGCAGACTTTCTATAGCATTTATATGTAAATATAAACCTAAAAAGGGAGCTCTGGTGGCATAGTAGACAAGCCATTTCGCTGCTAACCAGAAGGTTAGTGGTCCAAACCCACCAGCTGCTTTGCAGAAGGAAGATGGGGTGATCTATTTCCGTAAAGATTTACAGCCTCAGAAACCCAATGGGGGTCACTAAGAGTCGGATTCAACTTGATGGCAGTGAGGTTTTTAGGTTTGAGAGACAGTGTGGTTAAGTGGAAAGAGAAAGTAGCTGTGGATTCAGATCTTTCTGGGTTTGAAGGTCTGGTCTGGAATTCACCAGCTGTGTGGCAAAGTTTCCATCCTCTTCTCAGATTCTTTGGTAAAACACCCTGGACTTCATAAATTTTGCTTGATGCAGGTCTTGTGTCCAGAAAGACTCATCTTTCATGAAATCCCCCTTTCAGGGGGACCATTGTTCCAAGCTGGGCCTGTGGCATTAACAGTAACGAGTAGCAGTTACATACATTAAAGGCAATGTCAGAACTTCTTTTCTCATTTATATTATTGGTTTGTACCTAGTTCAGTGGTTGGCAGGAGATGAAGAGTGGAAGGGGAAAGAGTAACAAGGCAGTGAATCTAGAGTATGCTCAACAACGAGGATCCTAATATTCTTGAAAGATAGTATTTAGCTCTAATACTTCTATGTAGAATAGATGAAAGCATATTAGACTTCTGCATGTTAACATGATCACTAGAAAGTCTTGTAATACATATTTTTATAGTTTTTCTTTGTAGGGAGTATCTGGAACAAAACCCCTGAAGTAAGAGTTTTTATGAAGCATTGCCCCTCTGGTGTCTCCTGTTTCATTGTCCCTCCTTACTCTATGGGTGGGCTTATTCCATCTGACATGATGACCAAGCAACCTAGAATGTTTTCACTCATATTTAGTGTTGCCTTCTCCAGTGTGACTATAAGCATTTTAAAGACTTACTAATATAGTTTCCCTGGTAAAGGCATTTGAAAAATAGTGGCGTAAATTCTTGAACCAAGCTTGCTTTAACAAAATCCAGGCACAATATACATTGCCTATTTAATAGCCATCCATCTTTTGAAAAGAAAACTTCAGGGCTTCAAGTGCTGGAGGGTTAAAGTTACCTCAAGGTGTCCTTCTCAGTTTTGATGATCCTACATAAAGACATGGAGTTTATATGGGTTGGTATATAGGAGATTCTCAGAACTAAAGATTCTAGATTCATAGAACTTGAATTTAAACCAGGCAACTTATGTGTTTTGATATTTGTGTTAGGCCGAAGCAAACCCAAGCCACCAACATTTCAGTTAGCAACTTTCTCTGGGTGTCAAGCCCTGATGAGACAGCCTGATAAGACAACCGAAGTGACAGAACCTGCCCAGACTGGAAAGTCCCACGCAGTGGCAAACTTCCTCTTGTGAAGCCCCCTCATGCTAATTAAGTGCAGACCCATGCTAACAGCTAATTGGACCCCACCATTTCCTTAGTGTCCCACTTAGGTCCTCCACAAGACTATAAACCCTCCCCAGCCCAGCCAGGCAGTGCGACTTCTCGGGCCCCTCCCAAGGACCCGTGAACCTCGCCTGGGCCCCTCTTGGGGGCCCGTAAACCTCACCCGGAAACTCAAAATAAAAACTTGTCTTTAACCTCACTTTTGTGCGTCCTCTTCTCCTTACTGTGGCCTTACAATTTGTACTTGCTAATGATTACAATTTGTTAAATACATTTACCTGTAAGAAGCAAAATAAACTCTGATAATGTGATGCACTTTAATTAGTTTGATTAACACAGAGGATGATGACTATTATGGTCCAACAACTTCAGAAGGACCTCCACGTATATGATTGTTTTGGTTAGGCACGATGAAGTCAGTGAATCACTTTCCTTTTGTGGGAAGGTGTTGAACTTGGGTGATATGCTAGGGAGTATGGTGCTGTTGGGGTCCTGATCAAATGAGGGAACAAGTCAGAGTCAAGAGAGAAAAAATGACCATTAGGTTACAGCATAGTATCTGAGGACCCTAGACATCATGAGGGTCTATCTACCTAGTGAGTAGGCAAGGTCAGGTAGGAGGCAGAGCTTTAAAGGGCCCTCAATAGGGGTGGGCAACCTAGTTAATTGGAGATTATATGTAACTGGTTTACCTATTTGAAATGAAAATATCTTAAGGCAAATGCATTAGGCAAAAATCCAATCACTGAATACTTTGCCTTTGAATCCCTAGGGCCATTGGGCTTACAACAAACCTGGTTTTGGGACAGTTGGCTCCCAAAAATGCCTAGTGTGTTAGACTGGGTTCTCTAGAGAAACAAAAACCAGCAAAGCTTATATATATATATATATAAAGAGAGAGAGAAATTTGTCTTAAGAAAATGGCTCACAAATGTATAGAAGCCGGCAAGTCCAAAGTCCCTGGAGCAAACATCAGGCTGGAGGCTTTTCCTAGCTTCTGCAACCGTAGGGCCTGAGAAACTCAAGGCTGGCAGGCAGTACACCGGCTGTTGACCCCAATGAATGATGAATCCAAGATCTCCAGGCCGAACGGTGGACTGCTCACTCACGGACAGTTGTAGGCAGCACGACAGAATCCTGATCCACAGAAGAATGTCTCTCTTCCCAGGATGTCCCTGGATATCCTGGAAGCAGGCTACACCCCTAGGGAAACTCGCCTTGAACAGATAGTCCACTCAGAACACAGTCATCCGATCCCATCATGGGAACAATCACACAGAACTGGGGTCCAGCCAAGTTGACACACAGCTCCAACGATCACACCTAGGTTATTCTAAGAGATGCCGATGATATCTGACCCTGTCCTACTCTACCTTTTCTCACCATGAAAATTAATAGCAAACCTTATAGCAAGATCAGGGGTTTTCATGCTCAAAGAAAAATGGTGGAGAAGAGCTAGGAAACTGGTGCTTTACAACTGGTCTGAAGCTTTACAACCTGGCAGCTAATGGTGTATTTTTTCCACATTTCCTGCTATCTAGATTTTACTATTTGGCCTGCAATGTAATGCATTTAATCCACATATATTCTTTAATATTGATGTGGTGCTTTAAATATTAGAAGTTAACAGTGAAGGAGGCAGGGACTTCTTAATGGTCATTGGATGGTCCTTGGTTTCATTTCAATTAATGACGGTCTGCTCATTTTAATTTGTAATACAAATAAGCTATTGTAGTAAAGAAATAGTTTCATGTTCTCATATCAGATCCAAAAGTGCAAAATATTAAAGAATAGTAGTTGAAATGGTTTCCACATCTGAAAAGTCACATTCCTCTATAATTTTCTCTTTCTGGTTCCTATTTATATTTTATGTGGAGGCTGAATTGTGGTTGTCATAGCAATTCCTTTTTCTACACGAAATTCTGTTAGTTGCATTTTTATTATTTGTACCTCATAAAAGGAAAGGTCTTTTGAAATCTAAATTTTCCCTTTGAAACAGTATCTGATCAGAATAGATCTTTTAATTTTATTTCATTACCCTAATTTTTTTTTTTACTTCTGAACTACAGGATTCCTTAGAAACATTATGACAGACCAGCAGATAGTCTTATGAGCAGAGTGGTTTCATGGAGACAAAACTTGGATGAGTCCTTGTACCCACCACCGTTCCCTTTGCCCTTAGCACCACGGGATTCCTAGGCCTTGGATGTTTCTATCATGGATGAGCACTAATGGTTCTCGTTTAAAGAACAAACAACTTGGCTGGATCTTGTTCCCTTTTCTTTACCCCATCCTTTTAATTTCTTCCTTTTTAAACTTTTTTTTTTTTTTTTTTTAATGCAGTATTCATGTGTTATTTTAGGAGCTCTGGTAGTATAGTACCTAAGGCATTTGACTGCTAACCAGAAGGCTGGCAGTTCAAACCCACCAGCCACTCCTCAGAAGGAAGGTTGGGCGATCTACCTCTGTAGTGATACTGCCTTGGAAACCCAAGGAGGGTCGCCATGGGTCAGATACAACTCGACAGAAATGGGTTACTAGACTTAAAATTTTCTTTTGAAGCTGACAATGCCCCTACATTTTCAAATCCATCACTCTCTCAAAATTTACCATTTATGTCTTTTTTGTCTTTAACAGCATTGACTAGTCACTCCTCCTTGAAGCCATCCCTTCTGATTTTCTTTCCTTTGTTTCCCCCTCCCATCTTCTTGTCCATCCACTGGCTAGGTCATACCGAGCGAGAGCTATGTCATGCCAAGCTCTTCAAGGGGCCTGCATGATTGTAGTTCTTTGCCCGCCTCTCTGATTAGGCCTTTTCCAATATCTCCCAGGTTCTTCTTGAACTCCCCCACCACACACACACACATACACCCTCGGGTCTGCCGTTAACAGATTCATGCTCCATGTACACTTACTGGGTGGGTTTGTCCACGCCTGAGGTGACACCTGTCCCTAGAGAGGGCTTAACCTTAAACCTGTATCACTAGTTCTGACCACTGGTCTCCACCGCAGTTGTATTTACAAATTTCCACAGGACATTTCTACTTTCAGGACCTGTCATCCGACTCTGGATTCATCAGCTTCTCTGATCTCAGCTTGTCGGTGCCTCAACTATCAGAGGCACTAATATTCTGCCAGTTTCCCAACCTAAAAACCGCTGAATCTTTGGTTTATTTATGTTTCACTCCTTATATCCATTTTTACATGAATGCCTGCTGCTAATTACATCAAAATAATCTTCAGATCTCACCTATTTTTACTCCACCCTTAATTTTACAGGTGAAAAAATTGGGGCTTAAAGTGCTTCGCTGCCCTTTTCATCATTTACCACATGGAAAAGCCAGGATCTGGTCTGACCTGAGAAGCTCAATTTGCTGATTCAAATGCAATCGCCTGCTTTAGACATCATGGGTCTACAGCAATTCCACTCCTAAGCATATGCCCAGGAGATTTGGAAGCAGGGACACAAACAGATACATGTACACCAGTACTCATTGCCAAAAGATGGAAACAATGTAAATGTCCATCAGATGAATGGATAAACAAAATGCGGTACTCATCTATAAAGAGAAATGAAGTCTGGGTGCATATAACGTAGGTGAACCTTGAATACATGCTAAATGAAGTAGAAAGTCAATTACAAAAGGGCAGATAGCTTATGATCCCACTTATCTGAAGTAGCCAGAATAGGCAAATGCACAAAGGCCAAAGTTTACTAGTGGTTACGAGGGAAGGCAGGAAGAGAACAGGGTGAGTCATTGTTTAGGAAGCATCGAGTATCTACAATGATAATGAAGAATTTGGCAATGGATACCGGTGATATTTGCACAACATGATTAAGGTAATTTGTGTCATTGAATTGTACATGTAAAAAATGAAAACAAATGAACAAAAACCATAGGTCTAGAGAATAGTTCTTTTCAGTCTCAGACCCTATTTATACTTTTTAAAAATACTGAGGACCCCAAAGGGCTTTTGTGTATGTGGGTTATAGTTATCAATACTTACTACATTAGAAATGAAAACTGAAAAATGTAAGAAATCACTGATTTTAAAAAAATATCAATGTTGTTGTTGTTGTTATGTGCCATCGAGTCGGCCCCGACTCATAGCGACTCCTCCTTGGGTTTCCGAGGCAGTATCACTACGGAAGTAGGATTGCCCAACCTTCCTTCTGAGGAGTGGCTTGTGGGTTTGAACCGCCAGCCTTCTGGTTAGCCGTCAAATGCTTTAGCCACTATGCTACCAGAGCTCCTTAAAAATATCAATAGTAAACTCATATGTAAACCCAAATGACATATTATTATGAAAAATTAACTACTTTTCAAAATCAAGAAAGTGGTATAGAATTTATATATATATGTACTATAGTATTTTATACTACTCCCTGGAGAAGGATATCATGCTTGGTAAAATGGAGGGTCAGTGAAAAGGGGGAAGCCCCTCAATGAGATGGATGGGCACAGTGGCTGTGATGATGGGCTCCAGCATAGCAAATATTGTGAGGATGGCGCAGGACTGGGCATTGTTAGTTCTGTTGTACATAGGGTCACTATGAATTGGAGCCAACTTGACATCACCTAACCTAGCACAGTATTTTACATTATTGCAAATCTGCTTAAAAGAAGACAGTTGGACTGTTAAATCTGTTTCTATGTTCTGTCTGCTGAGATATCATCCATCAGGTAACCTCTGGAAGTTCTGTGTACTTGTCAAAGAGTGACAGTGAAAAAGGCAATAATGTCTTAGTATCATTATAAAAATAATTTTGATTTCCTGGACTCCCTGAAAAGGTCTTGGGGACTCCCAAGGGTCCCAGAATCTTTGGAATTGTTGGTCTAGAAGGTTGCTAAGTGCTTTTCTAACTCAACATTTTGTTTTTCTTTTTTTTTTATGTCCTTTCAGTTTTGGTTTTGTGGTTTACGTAAGAAAAGTTCAAAATTAAACACAATCATGCGGTCAGAATTTAATATTTGTTGATGGAATTTAGTCTTAAAGGTTTAAAGAAACATCATATGATAAAGAGGTAGCTTTTTAAGTTTTATTTTTTATTGTGACTTGGGTGAAAGTTAACAGAGCAAATTGGCTTTCCATTCAATAGTTCATACATGTTTTGTAGCATTGACTGAAATCCCCACAATGAAACAGCACTCTTCCCACTTCCTCCCTGTGTTTACCATGTCTCTTTGTCCTTCTTTCTTATCCCATCTTGCCTTCTTAGCTTTATCATTGGGTAAATGCTGCCCCTTTGCTATCGATGGTTGACTGTTCTAATGAGTGTGTACCTTCCTGGTGTTATTTTTTACCTCATAGGTCTGTGGCTTGGATGAGTGTTGAGCCACTGGGGTGAGTTCAGTTTCTGGCTTGAAAGATGTCTAAGGCCATAGTCTTAGGGTTTCCATCAGTCTCTGTCAGACTAGTAAGCCTGTTTTTCTTCTTATGATTTTGAGTTTTGTTCCACATTTTTCTCCCTGCTTGTCTGGGACTTTCTATTGCGAT
Source organism: Orycteropus afer afer (assembly GCF_000298275.1). Taxonomy (NCBI): domain Eukaryota; kingdom Metazoa; phylum Chordata; class Mammalia; order Tubulidentata; family Orycteropodidae; genus Orycteropus; species Orycteropus afer. The sequence goes on along the minus strand of NW_006921728.1, from coordinate 4,681,828 downwards.
CCTTTTTCAGACTGGTCAGCACTAGTTCTTCCGGTCTTAGCCCTTTGGACTAGTTGTTTACTTATGTTTCTTATTTTCTTTATTCTTCTTTGCTCTGGACATGGAGAGACCAATAGTTGCACCTTAGGCTGCTCACAAGCTTTGAAGATGCCAGTTGCTACTCACCAAAGTAGGATGTAGAACATTGTCTTTGTTGACTATGTGATGTCAATTGACCTTAATATCCCCTGAGACCATGGTCCAGAGCTCCCATGCCTAGCAACTCATTCCCTCAAGGTGTTTGGTTATAGCTAAGAAGCTTTCATAAATTTGTCCTCTTATGCTGTGCTATAGTCATGGATATATTTGCAGTACATATAAATGTGTATGTAGAAATATCCTCTGTCACACCTATAGGTGGTAGCTCTTTAAAAATCACCATGTTGAACATCCACGCTCATGATTCATTGTTTTGTCTGATTCTGTGTTCTCATCTCTCTTGTTCTTCTGACCAAAGGAAATTAATTTTCTCCAATAAAAAATTAAATTTTCATAATCTGTGTTAATGGAGGGCAAAGTGGGCATATGGGAAATAACTTTGATGTTACACTCCATCATTGTACCTTTTCCCTTCTTTCCACATCGAGTGTCTGCTATGTGGTTGAAACTGCTAGATGCTGGGAATATTAAATTTGTAGACAAAATTGTCACATCCCTGAAATCACACCCTAGTGGAGAACACGGACTTAAACACCAGTAATCACAATACAAGAAGTCCTGGTGGCGCAGTGGTTAAACACTTGGCTGCCAACCAAAAGACTGGCAGTTAGGAACTCACCAGCAACTCCATGGGAGAAAGATGTGGCAGTCTGCTTCCATAGAGATTATGGGGTTTTAATCACAATGTATTAAGAGAAAAGACAACTTCTTGCAGAGAAATCTGTGGTGACATATACTGTGTGACACAGGGCAAGGCACTTCTCTCTTCTAAGACAACGGTAGGTGACTACAGATCTCTATCCCCCTTTCTATAATAAGAGACCATTAGGACACACAGATATGAAGATTTCCAGTGCTTAGTGTTGAGCAGAAAACCTATCACCTACCGGTTGACTGTGAAAGTTTTTATTTTTCTGGGGACTGAACATAAGGTAGACGAGTGGAACATGTGGTGGGTGGGTGAACTGTAGGGGAAGGGAAGCAGGAATTTAGAGCTAGAAATAAAAATGGTGGTGGGTGGGGGAAGCAAAAAAGGAGCATTAGTGTAAGAGACTGTCTCTGGAGACCAGAATATCTCCTTTTCACACCACACTTTAGTTCAGGCATGGATTGAGTAAGTAATCCCACCACCACCACCACTACCTCTACTACTGTTGTTGTTGTTGTTGTTAGGTGCTGTCGAGTCAGCTCCAACACATAGCAACCCCATGTATAATAGAATGAAACATTGCTTGGTCCTGTGCCAGCCTCACAATCCTTGCTATACCTGAGCCCATCATTGCAGCCATTGTGTCAATCCATCTCGTTGAGGGCCTTCCGCTTTTTTGTTGACCCACCACTTTACCAGTCATGATATCCTTCTCCAAGAAATAGTCCCTTCTGAAAACGTGACCAAAGTAGGTGAGACGAAGTCTGGCCATTCTCGTTTCCAAAGAGCATTCTGGCTGCACTTTCTCCAGGATAGATTTGTTAATTCTTCTGGCAGTCCATGGTACTTTGAGTATTCTTCGCCAACACCACAACTCAAACATGTCAACTCTTCTGCAGTCTTCCTTATTCATTGTCCAGCTTTCACATGCATATGAGGTGA
>NW_006921728.1:4621265-4673251 GCF_000298275.1 Orycteropus afer afer | reverse complement strand
TATGTATAGGCACTTTACATTCATCAGTAAGTGAATTTATCACCTTCTATGTATCAGTGTGATAGGTGTTAGGGTTAGGATGATGAGCCGGTTTATATCATTATAGTGCATGGAGTTTAGAAGTAAAAAGGTTAGACGTTAGTCAAAGAATTGCAGGGATACATTTTTGTGTGTGTATGGTGAATGCTCATGCATGTAACTATTATTTTTTGAGCCCCTGATATATGCCAAACGGGCTACTATTATTATTCCTATAATTCAAATGAGGAAACTAGGTTTCAGTAACTAACTCAGTAACTTGTAGACTTGAACGATGAGTCCTTAGCCACTGGGCAGTGGATGACTCACAGACTGCAGATGAGTGCGTGTCTTTGTCACTGCTGGTTTTCATCAGAAGTGATTAAACTGAAATGCACTATTGGGTGTTACCACGTCATTGGAAACCATTATCCTGATGAATTAAGTAATAGATGAGTTGCCTCCTTGGATATTCAGGACAACTGTAAATATAACCATGGCATGAAGTGACAAAAAAGAATGAAGAAAACCAGAGGGGATAGTTTCAAGGGGGAGTGACTGGTCAACAGCATCAAATCTGAAAAGACACAAACTGTAAATTCTGAGATGATTTTGAATTTTTTTTTTTTTTTTTTTTGCTATTTCTGTAAACACACCATATTGAAGGTAAATAGTGTGTCTAGCAAAATATGTGTTTTAAATTGTCTTTGAGCTGTTTTTTAAATCACAATCAATGAAGAAATCTGCCAAAGGAGGCATTTCTCATAAACTTCCCTTTGGAAATAGCCCAGGTTTTCTAGTCCTCAGTACAAGAACGGATTTTTCAGAAGGAAGCTTGAAGCAGGAAGAACAGGAATTTATGACAGCAGCAACTTTCAATGTGCTTCCTTTTGCCAGAGTTGCCTCCCTGGTTCCCTCTGTGCGTGTTTCTGATTTCTGCAGTGCAGAGTGGCCGTTTGCCTGACGAGTGACAGCACATCAGAGCCTTTCACTAGCTTCTCCTTCTCCTGGCCCTTGTGGTTCTCTCTGTAGTTACAGAGCCCTGGGAATACTGGAGGAACTGACTCTTGTCCTGGTCCTGTGCCCAACACAGTTACTCCTGTCCACTATAGAGTGTATGTGATAAGTATCTGATCTTTTTTTTTCAGCAGTGAAAAAAGGTGTCATAAATGAGGTGGAGGCAGGTAAGGTCACGGCCTTATTGCTGAGAGGGTGTTACATCAAAGAGGAGTGTTTTGTGTAATGCATGACTTGCCTATAGCTTCCAGCTGCTCACATGCCCTAGGAAGGAAAACTTAAGCAGGGGCAGGTTGGTTAGATATGCTTATTGGCTGGGCAACTTTTGATCTTTAGGCCTATGTCCACAGAGCTGAATGAAGGAACAAATTGAAGATCAGTATTTAACTCATTCATCTTGAAAATTCACTTTGGACCAGTCTGCATTTATTCCTCTTCCTCATTTCAGGAGCTCTGGTAGCATAGTGCCTAAAGCACTTGACTGCTAACCAGAAGGCTGGCGGTTCATACCTACCAGCCATCCCTCGTAAGGAAGATGGGGCAATCTACTTCTGTAGTGATATTGCCTCCGAGACCCAAGGAGGGGTCGATATGAGTCAGGTCCGACTCGACGGCACATAACAACAACAACTTCCTCATTTCATTTGTATAGCAAGTGACTCAGATCAAATAAATTAGAAAAAAATGAAAGAACTCATGGAAGTGATATTTCAATTCAAACTATGTTTTTTGAGCACCTACTATGTGTAATGAAGCAACATTTAGAAGTTGTTTTTCATGTTTGATTTTTCTTCCCTCACCACCAGTGTTTATAAGGTGGCAAAACCCTTGGGTGGCGCAAATGGTCAAGTGCTCAGCTGCTGAACGAAAGTTTGGAGGTTCCACTCCACCCTTAGAAAAAAGGCCTGGTACCTACTCCTGAAAAATCAGCCGCTGAAAACTCTATGGGGCACAGCTTTACTCTGACACACATGGTGCTTTCATGAGTTTGAACTGACTTCACCACAACTGCTTGGTTGGTTTATAATGTAGGAAAGATATGCCTAGCTCAGGGAACTGTTGAGGGACATGCATTTTTGATTATGCTGCTTATCAGGAGTCAGAGTTTTAAGAACCAATTAAGATCTCAAAGATCACCTTGGTAAATATTTACCAAGTGCAGGCATTGCTTTATAAGCATTATCTTATTTAATCTTTGAAACAATCCAATGAGGTACATGATTATTATCCTTAATGAACAACTGAGCAACAATTGCTCAGAAATCTTAAGCACCAGGCCAATTCTCTAATTTTACAGATGAAGAAACTGGAGCTCAACAAGTATGCCCAAATTATTTTACAGTTGTTATTGCAGAAATGTAACTGAAATCACTTTTTATAATGCCTGTATGCAGTAACAAAATAAATTGTCCTTCATTACAGTCTAAATTGTTCTAGTTACCTATTGCAACATAACAAGTCACCCTAAGCTTAGTGACTTAAAACATCTTTGCAAAGGAGGTTATTATTAGCTGCTGTGGAGTTGACTCCAACTTATGGAGACCTTACATCCAACAGAATAAAACAATGCCCAGGCCTAGATCCTCACAACCACCAGCATGTCTGAGTCCATCATTACAGCTATAGCACCAGTCTCTCTCACCGAGGGTCTCCTATGCCTTCGATAGCTTCCTACTTTACCCAGCATGATGTCCTCCTCCAGCGATTAATCCCTCTGGATGATGAGTCAGACAGTGTTCTTTTGTGATCCATAATATTTTCCTTGACTAATTTTCAACAGATTATCCATGCTTTCCTTCCTAGTCTTAATCTGGAAGTGCCACTGAAACCTGTCCACCATGGCTGACCCTGCTGGTATTTGAAATACTCACGGCATAGCTTCCAGCCTCACAGCAACACACAAGCCACCTGTTACAACAAGCTGACAGGAGGGTGGTGGTGCAAGGGGGCATGTATTCAGATAGGAAATGGAGGCTAAGAAAGGATGTTCAATTTGCTTAAAATCCTACCTAGAAGTGGCCTAGCTTGGATTTGAACTCAGTTCAGATAGTTTTCAAAGCCTATTTTCTCTCCTCTACATGGTTATCATTTGTGAAAGCATCTTGCAACCTGTAAAGGGTTCTACAGATAAAATATATTTACTAACATATTATCCCTTTTCCCTTCCAGACTTGTATTTTGACTTAGTAAATGTACCATTTGGTAGTGTATTTTATCCAGGATAATTTTGAGGATTATGGGGCGTGTGTTAGAGCCATAGTTCCATATTTATTATTCACACCAAAACTGTCCTATCAATAAGCTTCCAAGGATATTTGAAAGTGTCCCTTAGAAGTGAGGATGGTGAGACTCTGGCTTGCTTACTTTGGACACGTCATTAGGAAAGAGCAACGGCTTGAAAAGGACATCAGTCTTGTAAAGAGAGGGTCAGCAAAGGCCCTCCGTGAGATGGACTGACACAGTGGCTGAGACAATGACTCAAACAGCAACAATCATGAAGCTGGGACAGGACCAGGCAACATTTCATCCTCTTACACATAAGGCTGCCATGACTTGGAGCCAACTCAATGGCAACTAACAACAATGAATGAAAACAGACAAACTAACTCACAAAAACCAAACTGCCATAATTTTTCTGGAGGAAACTGTGGCCCTCCCCCTTCCCATCTCCATGAGGGATGGGTGGTGGCCTTCTCTTCAGCCGTCAGCTTGGGAGCAGCCCTGCCCCTAATTCTGTTGTCAAAAGAACTGGGCCTTGATGAGCAGCATTCGGTACTTGCCTCTAGTACTTGTGAAGGAGTATAAGGTCACACTCTCTACCATTCAGTTATTTATCTAAACTTTTGTTGCATTCCTCTAGATACTTGACACTTTATCTTGGGGTGAAGCCAGATCCTCCAAGAGTTGTTTACATGCAGTTTTGATCCCTGGTAGACTGCTTTTTGCTGCACGGCATCTTGGCATTATGCCATTGGAGATAGTTGGTAGCAGACCTAGTAAACTGTAAAATGTATTGGCTGTGGGGTGTTGTTAAGGTCAGGTACCCCTAACATCAATTAATTTCATTTTAGGAGGAGCCATGGAGAAATTTCTCTTAGATCCAAGTATCTATACTCCTAAGGAATTGATTACTTTAATCTTTTGGATATTTGAGTAGTAATTACTTTCCTCTTGCTATTGGCTATTAGGAAGCTCAGAAATTATTTTTCCCCCTAAGTACTAATAGGGAGCTCTGGTAGCATAGTGCCTAAGGCAGGCACTTGACTGCTAACCAGAAGGCTGGTGGTTCAAACCTACCAGCCACTCCTCAGAAGGAAGGTTGGGCAATTACTTCCATAGGGATACTGCCTCGGAAACCCAAGGAGGGGTCACTATGAGTCGGGGCTGACTCGACAGCACGTAACAACAACAAGAAGAAGTACTAATAAGAGGCTCTGGTTAAGGCATTTGGCTGCTAACTAAAAGGTGGGTAGTTTGAACCTGCCAGCTGCTCCATGGAAGAAAGATGAGGCAGTTTGCTTCTGTAAAGATTTACAGCCTTGGAAACCCAATAGGGGTCACTATGAGCTGGAATTGACTTGATGGCATTTTTTTTTTTTTTTAAAGTCCTAGTAAAGGAGTTCTGCTGGCATAGTGCCTAAGGCATTTTACTGCTAACCAGAAGTCTGGAAGTTCAAAGCCACCAGCCACTCCTCGGAAGGAAAATGGGGCAATCTACTGTCGTAGTGATATCGCCTCAGAAACCCAAGGAGGGGTCGCTGTGAGTCAGATCCAACTCAGTTGCAGTGAGTTTTTTTTTTTTTTTTTTTGGTTTTGGAGTAATGTCTAGAAGACCTTTTGGCATGTAGGAGGCTACTAACCCTACCTCTGGCTTCAACCTTTTCCTCCTACCTATCTTCCTATCTCTCTGATATTCTAACACAACAACTTACTGCTTTTAAAAATAGGTAATCTGCTTCAGACTTTTTTTTTTTTTTGGACTAAGGCCTTAGTCCCAACACTACTAATTTTAATGAACCCAGAATGGCTCTTCCTATAGAGTTCCAATAGAGTAATTTAGGGATGTTGTTGTTGTTAGGTGCTGTCAAGTCAGTTCCAACTCATAATGACCTTATGTATAACAGAATGAAGTGCTGTCCAGTCCTGCAACCATCCTCACAATTGTTGCTGTTTGAGCCCATTGTTACAGCCACTGTGTCATCCATATTGCTGAAGGTCTTTCCTCTTTCTATGCTCCCTACTTTACCAAGCATGATAACCTTCTATAGGGCTGGTCCCTTCTGATATCGTGTCCAAAGCAAGCAGGATGAAGTCTTGCTGTCCTCATTTCTGGCACAATGGCTAAGCGCTGGGCTCTGGGAGAAAAGATCTGGCAATATGCTCCAGAATAGATTACAGCCCAGGAATCCCTGTGGGGATGTTCTGCTCTGTACTATTGGGTCACCATGAGTCAGAATCAACTCAATGGCACACAACAACAACACAGAGATAGTGACATTAAATTTTAGGAGTAAAAAGTTACTGTTGACTGCTGTGTTTCACCTATAGTTGGTGTCCAGTTGAAAAAAAAATTAAAGGAAAAAAGAAAAACACTCTCCTTTTTTAGCTTAAATGTTTGTTCTGAGTTTTTATGAAACAGTATTAGCTATTTTCTAGATGTGGTGTAGTAAATTACATAGTGTGGCTTTTCTAGCCATCAGTCTTAGTAAACTCGGTGGTGGAATTTGCCGTGAACAACTGAGTAGCTCCTGATTGTTAAAGTTATCCACCTGGCATATTTCTGTTGGGAGCAGCACTAACTTTTCTGGGAAGTTTGCTCTCTCTGAGGTGTTTAGAATTCTGATGTTGGGATTGGTTAGTTTGGCCACTCTGCCAGGCTCAGAAGGAGCCCTCCTAGAGGCAGAAGGAATCTCTCACTGCCAGCTGAGGGACATGAGAGACATGCATTGCTGAAAGATAGACCCTGAGAGACTCACAGTACTAAGAGAAAGAGAGAGACACCAATAGACAAGCACTGCTGGGACAGACACTGAGAGAGACTGTTGGCTGAGAGAGGCTGAGTGCATTTCTGAACTTGAATTGTAGCCTATTGGTTCCCTAATAAACCCCATAATCTGTGAGTTCTGTGTGGTCACTGCAATGAGTTATTGAACCCAGCAGAGAGGTGGTAGGTGCTGTGGGAAGAACGGTTGGTAAAAGAGCTGGAGGAGGGAGGCAGTATGTCTGGCCTCACAGGAATAGACATTGGGCTACTGATGGTGATTCTGTCTTCCTCTCGTGGGGTTAGAGGAGGTCAGAAGATGTGGCCTCCCTGCCCCTTTGGCACTAGAATATATTTTTATCTTTTCAGTAAAGAAATGTGACCAGGAGTAAACACCTCTTGTGTGAAGTAGCAGCCAATTCTTTCAGTTTCCAGGGCATTGCTTCTCCAGAGTTAGGTAATGTTAGTGGGCACCATCACACAAAGAGCAAAATACTTAAAGCCTTGTTTCTCCTGTGCTGACAGAGGAATCTTCTCACCCAGCCCTCTGCTGCATCCCCATCTCTGTTGGCCTTGACTTTCCAGCCAGGGCCTGTGAAGCCAGCACAAGGCTTCCTCCCTTAGAGGAATCTCATTATATGAGGGCTATTCTAGTCAGGTCATATTTGGGCTAATGACATTAACAAATTTCCCACCATGTTATTTTTAAAACAGCAAGTGAATTGAAGGATGCAAGGTTATTTAAAATACTTTAGAAGCTGAGAGGTACACCTCTCACACTGGTGTCCCCCCCTTCCCATTCTTTCCCCTCCTTCCCTCTGGAAGGAAAACTGTATCAACAGAACTTCCCTTGAAGTGGAAAATTGGGCACTCTAGTTCTGTAGTGATACTGCCTCGGAAACTCAAGGAGGGGTTGCTATCAGTCAGTTCCAACTTGACGGCACTGAGTTTGGTTTTTTTGGTTTGAAGTGGAAGAACTAGGGGAGTTTAAAAGGAGGTGAAAATCCTTACAGGCATAGTAGGTATAGCTGTGCAGGAGCCCTCGTTTTAGGTTTCCAAAAACCCGTAAGTTTAGCCCTCTATGCACACCCACATGGGTAAGTTTGGGGACATTACTATACATCAGCTCACTCCCTCCACTCCTTTGTTGCTTTGTGGAATACAGCACAGCCACACAAGAAAATGGGAGGCCTTTTACAGCAGCCTGGATGCCTGTCTGGAACACAAAAGTATCACAATGACCCATGCTAGATTATGGCAATCATTCTCTGTGAGGTTATTTCATAACGTTATTTGTAGACTGTATAGCTAGCTGTGTGGTCTAAGGTATTATTTTTAAGTTATCTAAATTGTATTATGCATGTATGTATGTATGTAAATTGGCTATAATGTGGGTTTTCAAAGCAAATATGTTAGGTGCCTCTTTGAAATATCAATGGCTAACAAAATCGTGTATTCCAACTTGGAGTTTACACTGTAAAGAGTCTTTGTTTAGTAAAAATGGTGTAAATGCAACATGTCTGTAAATTCTCCCTGTTACATTCTCTGAAGAGATAAATTCTTATGTTTGAGTCCTTTTCAGGTCTATTGTGGATATGATAAATACCATTCGGTCTGTATCTACTAAATCTTTGGATTAAAAGGAGTATTTTTTTCATCCCTGGTAAACTGTATCACAATTTAAAAAGTAAAACTAAACAAGCATAGATTTTATGGTGATGTTTCCACTGTGACAGTTCAGCATCTGTGATATTAATTTCAAAGTCAATTCTCTCAAGAAAAAAATGAAAACGTTCTGGGGTAAAATGCACATTTTCTTTTAATTTTTTTTAAAGTCCAAGAGATGGATGATGTCTGTGTCTGTAGGACAGGAAGGTCCCAAGTCTATCTATCTGTAAGAGGGTTTACCTATACACGTTAACCTCTGATTTTCTGTGGTCTTTTTATCTGAAAAATCTTTCAAGCTGGTAAAAATTGTTCCATTACTAGGACACATTTCATATCATGAACATATGAGATTGGAACACAGCATCCTAATAGTAAGTAATCTGTGAATTAGGATCAGATTAAAATTGTGAACACATTTATGGGAATTTTTCACTACTTCTCTAATTTTAAAAGTTCATCTGAACTGACAGGAAGTTGACCAAAACATTTTAGTGAATAAAATACACATCTTAAAAATCATTTTTTTAAAACAGGATTGTATTGTGTTCCTCCCAAAACAGGTGCTGGAATCCTAACTGCTCTACCTGTGGGTGTAATCTCATTTGAAAATAGGGTTTTCTTTGTCACGTTAATGAACCGTTATCAGTGTAGAATGTGGCCTAACCCTCACCACTTGTAAGTTATAGGGAGCAGCCTAGGCAGAGATAAGAGAACACAATGGAGGAAGAGAGATGAAGATGTCAAGGAGCAGAAGAACTTTGGGACCACAGAAGCTGAAAGAGACAAGGATCTTTCCCTACAGCCAACAGAGAGAGAGGGGGCAGGGGGTGGTGAGGGTAGAGACAGAGAGAGAGAGACAGAGACAGAGACAGAGACAGAGAAAGCCTTCTCCTATAGCTGGTGTCCAGAATTTGGACTTCTAAGGGGAGCTCTGGTGGCACAGTAATTAAGGCATTTGACTGCTAACCAGAAGGCTGGCAGTTCAAACCCACCAGCCACTCCGTGAAGGAAGGTTGTTCAATCTACTTCCATAGTGATACTGCCTCGGAAACCCAAGGAGGGGTCACTATGAGTCAAATCGACTTCACGGCAGTGAGTTTGGTTTTTTTGCTTAAGCTTCCTAAATTGTGAGAAAATAAATTTCCATTCTTTATAAAGTCACCCATTGTGGTATTTTTCATCTGTCAGTTTGTCATACTCTGGTGACTGGTGTGTTGCTGTGATGCTGGAAGCTATGCCACTGGTATTTCAAATGCCACCCATCAGGCGGTTCTCTCATGGCCGACAGGTTTCAACAGAGCTTCCAGACTAAGACAGACCGGGAGAAGCATGAGCCCATCCCTTTCTGAAAAAATTGGCCACTGAAAACCTTACGAATAGCAGTGAAACACTGTCTGTTATTGTGCCAGAAGATGAGCCCCTCTAGTTGGAAGGCATTCAAAATACAACTGGAGAAGAGCTGTCTCCTCAAAGCAGAGTTGACCTTAACGGTGTAGATGCAGTAAAGCTTTCTGAACCTTCATTTGCTGATGTGGTATGACTCAAAGTGAGAAGAGAAACAGCTGCAAACATCCGTTAATAATTGGAATGTGCAATGTATGAAGTATGAGTCTAGGAAAATTGGAAGTTGTTCAAAATGAAATGGAAAGCATAAATAACAACATTCTAGGCATCAGTGAGCTGAAATGGACTGGTACTGGCCATTTTGAATTGGACAATCATGTGTTCTACTATGCCAAGAATGAGAAATTGAAGAGGAATGGTGGTGTGTTCATTATCAAAAAGAACATTTCAAGATCTTTCCTGAAGTACAATGCTGTCAATGACAGGATAATATCCACACACCTACAAGGAAGACCAGTTGATACAACTATTATTCAAATTTACACAACAACCACTAAAGCCAAAGATGAAGAAATGGAAGATTTTTACCTCTGCAGTAAAAATCTCTGCAGTCTGAAACTGACCAAACATGCAATTGAAATGTACTGATAATTACTGGTGATTGGAATGCAAAAGTTGGAAACAAAGAAGCAGCATCAGTAGCTGGAAAATATGGCCTTGGTGATAGAAATAACATCGGAGACCACATGATAGAATTTTGCAAGACCAGATACTTATTCATTCATACCTTTTTTCCAACAACAAAAATGGCAACTATACACATGGACATCACCAGAAGGAATATACAGGAATCAAACAGACTATAACTGTGGAAAGAGAAGATAGAGAAGTTCAGTATCTTCAGTCAAAACATGGCCAGGAGTTGACTGTGGAACATGCCATCAACAAGTGCTCATATGCAAGTTCAAGATGAAGCTGAAGAAAATTAAAGTAAGTCAGTAAGAACCAAAATACTACCTTGATTTTGTCCCACCTGAATTTAGAGACCATCTGAAGAACAGATTTGAAGCACTGAACACCAATGACTGAAGACCAGATGAGTTGTGGGATGACATTAAGAACATCATACATGATGAAAACAAAAGATGATAAAAAAAAGGCAGGAAAGGAAGAAAAGTCCAAAATGGATGTCAGACGACACTCTGAAACTTGCTCATGAATGGACAATAGCTAAAGCTAATGGAAGAAATGATGAAATAAAAGAGTGGAACAGAAAATTTCAAAGGGCAGCTTGAGAAGATAAAATACTATAACGAAACATGCAAAGACCTGGAATTAGAAAACCAAAAAGGAAGAAGGTTCTTGGCATTTCTTGAGCTGAAAGAACTGAATAAAAAATTCATGGGCAAAATAGTGAATGTTACAGGAAGCATCAAAAAAAGATGGAAGGAATACATAGAGTGACTGTACCAAAAAGAAATAGTTGATACCCAACTATTTCAGGAGGTAGCATATGATCAAGAACTAATGCTACTGAAGGAGGAAGTCCAAGTTGCACTGAAAGGAATTGGTGAAAAGCAAGGCTCCAGGAATTGACAGAATACCCACTGAGATGTTTGAATAAACAGAAGCAGCACTGGAGGCACTTCTCATTTATGCCAAAATATTTGGAACACATTTGGCCAACTGACTGGAAGAAATTGGTATCTGTGCCCATTCCAAAGAAAGGTGATTGAAGAGAATGTGGAAATTATTGAATATTATCACAAGCAAGTAAAATTTTCCTGAAGATAATTAAAAAATGGTTGCAGCAGTATACTGACTGGGAACTTCTAGAAATTCAAGCTGGATTCAGAAGAGGACGTGGAACAAGGGATATCACTGCTGATGTCAGGTGGATCTTGCCTGAAAGCAAAGAATACCATAAAGATGTTTTCCTGGCCATGCGAAGGCATTTTGCTGTATGGATCATAAAAACTTATGGGTAACATTGCAAATGGGAATTCCAGAACACTTACTTGTTCTTATGAGGAATATGTGCATAGAACAAGAGGCTGTTGTTTGAAGAGAACAAGGGGATTCTGCATGGTTTAAAATCAGGAATGATGTGAGTCAGGGTTGTATCCTTTCACTATATTTATTCAATCTGTATGCTGAGCAAATAATCTGAGAAGCTGGATGATATGAAGAAGAACATGGAATCAGGATTGCAAGAAGACCCATCAACAACCTGTGATATGCTGATACAACCTGTGATATGCTGATACAACTGATGAAGATCAAAGACTACAGTCTTCAGTATGGATTACACCTCAACATAAAGAAAATGAAAATCCTCACAAATGGATCAATAAGCAACATCATGATAAATCGAGAAAAGACTGAAGCTGTCAGGGCTTTCATTTTACTTGGATCGACACAATCAACACCCATGGAAGCAGTAGTCAAGAAATCACATGTCATATTGCACGGGGCAAATCTACTGCAAAAGACCTCATGAAAATGTTAAGAATCAAAGACATCATTTGTAAACTAAGGTACACCCAACCAAGCCATGGTATTTTCAACTGCCTCATATGCACGTGATAGCTGGACAATGAATAAGGAAGTCCGAAGAAGAGCTAATGCCTTTGAATTGTGGTATTGGTGAAGAATACTGAAAATGCCACAGACTGCCAGAAGAACAAACATATCCATCCTGGAAGAAGTATAGCCATAATGTTCCTCAGAAGTAAGAATGGCCAGACCTTGTCTCACCTACTTTGATCATGTTGTCAGAAGAAACAAGGCCCTAGAGAAGGATATCATACTTAGCAGAGGGTCATCGAAAGGGGAAGAACCTCAATGAGATGGACTGACACAGTGGCTGCTATGATGGGCTCAAGCATAGCAAGGACTGTGAAGATGGTGCAGGACTGGGCAGTTTTGTTCTGTTGCACACAGGGTCACTGTGAGTCAGAACCGACATGATGGCACTTAAGAACAACAATTATGATATTTGTTACAATAGCACTAGGTAACTAAGACATTATACAGATAACCTTTAAGATGTAAAGAAATACTCTAGTGTAAAGATATTAGGAGCATTTGCTACACAGAAAGAAATGTGTATTTAATTTTTTTATTCTTTGGAAAAGAACACATTTAGGTAATGGGCTAGTTCCTATTGACTATCGTAACTTCAAATGTCCATTAATGTCATTACACACAATTTATACCCAGCCTTGACAGAATAGTTACAACATAACACAAGAAACCTGTTTAGGAAATTAAAAATTGGCAAGCTAAAAAGGCATGTTATTTTAAATAAAAAACATGTTATTTTAGTGGAATGAAATTTCTAAGTTGGAATTTTTTAAGTTGAATGCCTTTCTAAAAAGGCATCCAACAAATTAATTTCAGCTGGGTCTTCTGTTTTGATTACAATCCTAAGCCTAACCCACAAGCAAGCCTGGCTTCACCAAATGCAGCTCCTGCGTAAGCCCTAACTAGTTAATGATATGTGGGGTCTGTTCAGAGTTTGGAGTGGGCTGCTCTTGGGCCATCCTTGTAAGCTGAAGTCCTGGTGTCACCTGAGGGTCCTCAAGGACATGATGGTCCCTGTTTAAGCTCTGCCTTCCTGGAGGTAAAACAACCAGTGCTCTTTCCAGTGGACAGAGATTGTCTCTTATGAGTTTCCTTTTCAACAAAACATCCAGGGAGATGCTCTGATCTGACACTGTGCTGTCTGGCACATGCATTAGTGTTGAGAAATAGGGCCACTAAGTGTTTAGCAGTGATGGCGGACTTCATGATCATGCTAGGTGTGTTCTAGCAGTTAGAGTTTTTGTTTGCTATCAAGTCCATTTTGACTCACAGTGACCTCATATAACAGAGTAGAACTGCCCCACAGGGTTTGCTAGGCTGTAATCTTTAATGGAAGCAGATCACCAGGTCTTTCTTCCATGGAGCTGCTGGTGGATTTGAACCATCGACCTTTTGGGTTAGCAGATGAGTGCATAACCATTGAGCTATCAGGGCCACTTAGTAGTTGAGAGGTGAGAGGAGGATAAGAAAGGTCAGAAAGTAAGTTGTGTGTGGTTTAATTTTAGAGAACTGCTATTTTATAACTCGAAATTAGTAGAATCCCATTAACTTTTGTCTCTTGACTCTTGAGACCACTCAAAATACCAGTAGGAGCACAGTAAATTTTTAGAGATGATCTCAGGATCTCAGACTTAGTATAGTGGAACATTTTACTCCACCACATTTGAACCATTAGTGATGTGTGTTTACTAGCTGCTGTGAAGTAAATTACTTAGTGTGTGGCTTTTCTACCCAAAAGTCTTTGTAAACTACTAAGTGGCCCTGATAGCACAATGGTTATGCACTCATCTGCTAACCAAAAGGTCGATGGTTCAAATCCACCAGCAGCTCCCTGGAAGAAAGACCTGGTGATCTGCCTGGTGATTTGCTATGAGCAACCGAGGAGCTTCTGATTGCTGAAGTTGTCCACCTGGAGTATTTCTGTTGGGAGTGGCACAAAACAGTGTTCTGGGAGGTTCCCACTCTCTCTCAGGTACTTAGAGTTCTGATGCTATGATTGGCTAGTTTGACCACTCTGCTGGGCTCAAAAGGAGGCCTCCTAGAGGCAGAACTCTCTGACTACTGGTTGAGGAAGACGTGCTGCTGAAAAAGACACGCGCTCCCGAAAGAGACACGTGCTGCTGGGAAGGAGACGCAGGAGACACGCATTGCTGAGTAAGACACCGAGGGACATGCACTGCTGGGGGAGAGACTGTGAGAGACTTGGCTGAGAGACGGTGGGCTGGGAGAGACTGAGCGTTTTTTCCTGAACTTGAATTGTAGCCTGGTGCTTCCCTAATAAACCCCATAATCTGTGAGTTCTGTGTGGCCACTACAGCAAATTATCGAACCCAGGAGAGAGGTGGTGGGTGCTTTGGGAGGAACGGTTGGAGAAAGGGGCTGGAGGGAGGCAGCATGTCTGGCCTCGCAGGAATAGGCCTTGGGCTACTGATGGTGATTCTGTCTTCCTCTTGTGGGATTAGAGGAGGTCAGAACATGTGGCCTCCTTATCCTTTTTGCACTAGCATTCACCTTTGTACCTTTCAAGGAAGCTGCCTTATGTGTATTCTTGATGATTGGTGCATAAATGTCTAAGGGTAAGATTCCATGTTCAAAGCCCATGCCTGGTGAATTAGATGCAAACACAACTCAGGTAATGGCTCACAGGCTTCTGTCACAAAAGGATTCTGGGAGAAACAAATTCAGTTGCAGAAAAGTTGCAGGAACTTTGTGTCTTTGGTTATCTTCCCCCTCCTCTGCTAACCAGAAGGCTGGCAGTTCAAACCCACCAATGACTCCTCCTCGGCAAGACAGCTGGGCAATCAACCTACTTCCGCAGAGAAACCACCTCGGAAACCTAAGGAGGGGTCGCTATGAGTTGAATCAACCTGATGGCAGTGAGTCTGGTTTGGAGTTTTGGTCTGCTCTTTAAAACAAAACAAAACAACAATGCCTAATGTCAAGTGAATGGGAAAGAGTTGCCAAAGGATAGTTTAGAAACAAAACTGACCTCTAGGTGGTGCTTGAAAACGGTTCAGGGAAGGCTGGCATCCTCCAGCCTACTGGCTGAACCTCAGTAACCTGCAAATTCCAGGGCAAAGTGTTCAACAGACTGTAACCTGGCCTACACAGTCTCTACAAGTGGGTCTTGGGGCTTGTTTTAATACATTTTTTCCCACCTACTCCTGTGCTTATATAAATTTTGGATTCTAT
This sequence comes from Orycteropus afer afer, assembly GCF_000298275.1. NCBI lineage: Eukaryota > Metazoa > Chordata > Mammalia > Tubulidentata > Orycteropodidae > Orycteropus > Orycteropus afer. Next base: position 4,658,445 of record NW_006921728.1, on the reverse strand, counting down.
TTATATCTTATGTCTATAAACTGCCCCTGCTTAAAGTCAACAAATAAGAGGGGGTGATATACTTACCCAAAGAGCTTTTGCCAGTCACAGGTCATTCTGCCACAAAGCTTTAAACACCTACCTGTCCCCTTCCTCCCGTTTCCTCTTGGCCCACTCCAATCCAGACCTGATGGACAGGCTGGGCCTGGAGTGGCCATGGTGTTGTTTCCCTGCAAGTGCAGCATTTCTCCAGGGAATGGTTTATCTTTTTTTTTTGTAAAGTTCTTAAAAAGCATTACAGCTGCTATATTTGATGTACAACATTACTCTGTAATTCCTGTTAAAACATATGTTGTGAATTAAAAAAAAAGCTCCCCTCCAACAAAATGTGGGTAGATTAGTGAATCCATACAAATAATCTATTCATATACACACTTGCTCCCTAAAAAAAAAATTTCAAAAAGGGAAACCTTAGCATAAAAATGTAACAATCTATATAGACTCAGGCAGGTTTTAACATATACTTTTTTTTTTTATTAAATATGTAAAAAGGTAAACGCAAGTCAAGTTATTCACAGATTCAGAGACAAAAACCTATTCTACCATGCGACACTAGGTGGGTAATGTAAAATGAATGTGATACATCTGAATAAGACTTTTTGATCTATTGTGTCATTACTTATCTATATTTATAATTAACAATACATATGTTTACATTCCTTTCAGTTTACATTTAATATATAACAAAAGCTTTATGGTGTACTATTTAGTAAAAGTAATTTGAATGCATATTAAACCTTAACGGAATAATGGGAATACTCACCAGGGAAAGGAGTCTTGGTTCCCTTCTGGAATTTACTTCTCTCGGGCCAACAGGGTGTTTGTCTTTGCATTTTCTTTTTCTGCTTAGAAAGAACACAGACTTTCTCTTTGCCCTCTGCTTCAATCACTTCCTATCTGACTTTAGTAGTAGATATGCTATAACTGGCTGACAGGTGGTGGGGGTGGAAGACCGGCAATGAAGTCTGGCTTGCTGAGAGGAAGGAAGACAGCACACCACCGGGAATTGTGGGCCCAGCACGATGAGTGCCAGCTGGGTGGCCATGGAGGAAAGCATGCCCTGCATGCTGAGAGGCAAGAATGATGGGGTCTGAGAATGATGGGGACCATCATGAAGGACAAAGGAGCCAGGACAATGAGTACAGAGGCTGGAACTGCAGGAGAGGAGGGACTTAGAAATGTAGCTGCTGAAGAGTCCCGTCCCCAAGCATCGATGACGTCACCTGCGATGCACACAGTAGAATGCTTGGATTAGGGACAGGGAGAGGGTTTATAGTTCTTCTCTACATAAATGGACAATCTGCCCCAAAATTTCAGGAAGGTTAACAAAATATGATGATGGGGGAAAGTTCTCTTTGCCAGATAGCTGGCCAGTATGTTTACTGCTGAGAAGGATGGGGAAGTTGGGAAGACTGGATTGGTTCCAGAGAATGTCATGGGTGAGGCTTAGGCAAATGACAAAGCATCAAGTGGAGAAGACAGGATCCTGACTCCCTGCTATGCCATTCATGGCATCCACATGAAAGGGGAGCTTTGGTAGTGATCCACCTGGCACTGTGTATCACTGAGATGCTCAGGATAGGCGAAGAGTTGCAGAGGAAGCACTGTCTGCATGGAATCATTTGCTGGGCCTGTTTGCAAGACATACAAAGCAAAAAGAAAGTCAGTGAGCATGACAGGCTCAGGAGGGAAACACACCAGGAAGCAGACGCTGTGGATGCTGTGTACAGCACAGCCACTACCTGTACCCAGGTGTGGGAGGATGTCACTGCCGAGAGCCAGGCCTTCCAGCCTCAGAGAAATGAGCTGCTGCTGCTGTGCAGAGGAAGCAGGAGAGAGAAGCAAGGGAAGCAAACAGCACACATCAGTGCAGTTCTGCAGTGTGTCGTGCAGACTCAAAACTACAAGCAACCTTTTCCACATGTAACTCAACAGGTACCACTGTGCTGCAAAAGACTTATTTGGAGAAGATTTCTTTTGGTGAAAAGCTTCCATGCTAGAGTTTAGAATTAGAATTTCATCAATTAATAAAGAAATTTCAAAGCTTTATGAGATGTAATTCAGACATTTATTTTAGCTTTTCAGTTATGCAGAAAGTGGGGTGGGCACATTTGTTTCTTGTTTTTTGTTGCAACTGCTAAGTCAAATAATAAGTGAAAGTAAATCTTCAGTTAGAGACCAAGTGAAATGAGTGATCCAGGAAGGGATACCGTCTGTTGCAGGGGGAGGGGAAGGGCAAAGATTTGGAAGAGAGACTAAGAAAATGTGCAAATATTAGTTAAAAAAATAAGGAATGCTTTTAATTCATTAATGTTTCTTATGTTTATGAATTGCCACTGTTTAGCGTAAGTCAATGACAAGAGGGCCCTGAATTCAAGAGGGGAAATTCCTTATTTCTGAAGGTACTGGGAGTCATGAATTTTCCTGTGCTGTCATTCCAGTGTCCACACCCAGAATCATGGCTGCCCCTTGGAATTAGGCTTCTACTCATCATACCTTCACTTCCAGCCTTCCAGAAAGTGTGCCACATGACACAGAACCCCGAAAAACCCGGCTGCACACCCTAAGCCATTCTTTAAGAGGAATCCCCTATTGTGAATGCCAGGATTTGGGTGGAAACCCATCTAAGGAGGGCTGGGAAGGGCAGAGGCAGGAGCACCTGCACCTACCCGACCCCCTTTGGACTGCAGACCATGATGACAGCATCTCGGGAAAAGTGGCTGCCCACCAAAGAGGACCCTGAGAAAGAAAATCGCATGAGAACCTGGGGAGGGGGCGGGGGGAGAACGGGGGCAGCGGGGCAGAGGGCAAAGTTGAGATGGTGTAGATGGCGTTTTCCTTGAGTGAATGCCTTTCAAAAGAAACAATTATGTGTGGTGGTCTAACATGCTGAAGAACGAACACTGCCGGGCCCTGAAGTCCTTGTTTGGAATTCATTTTTTCCCTTTTATGATGTGAGCAGAGGGAGAAACTGACATTGGGTTTCCTCCCATGAAACAAGTCACTGTCATATGGCTTTCATATCCACTATCTGTTTCCCTTTGTTCCAATTTCTTATATGACCCAATTTACGTTCAGAGGTTAGACTTGCAAACACCAAAGCACCACAAATGCATGTGACAACTAGTGACACTGGGTTGAGAAATGCCAATATAAATACCATATACCAAATTACCATTGTTTCACACCAGGAGAGAAAGGGGGTGGTAGAGGTGGTAGAGGGGTAGGGAGAGTTGTTCTGGACAGAGATGAAGAAAAGAGCAGAACCAATCTGAAGCAGCCAAGTGATGAAGTTGAAGGTATGTGACCCTACAATCTCTCAGGTAGACGGCCAGAACTGCCATCTGCTAACGCATCTTGGCAAAGTAAATGGGAACCGAGCGCAGTGGCTGGCGGATGCAACAGTGTGTTGATGCTAACGGCAGATCGGAAACAACTGGTTTCTGTTGAGCTTGAGGCCACACATGTTCCAATTCTCCAGAAGAAAAGTTCCCACACAAAATGGAAGTGTCAAGAGCTGCCGAGACGGTTCAATACTCTTCCTGCTGCGGAGGCTGCTGTTCATGGACTTGCTCTTCTGCTTCCGGCTCTTCTGTGTGGCCCTCCTGTGGGGTAGGGGAAACATTTCAGCTAAAATGACTGACGGTGTGTGAGGCCCTGCAGTGTTCACAGCCCCACTGTCACAGCCCAGCATGGTGTCTCATGGCTGTGGAGAGAACCAGACTCAGGCACAACTCGCTGTGCAAGTTTCCCCCAGCTCCCCACATCAACACACAAACAGGGATGCCTGGCTCCCCTGCTCCCTCTAAGAGAGAATCACGCCAGAGAGCATGGTCACCGGGCTTCAGAGAGCACGTTCTCATGCTTCCATTCTAACCATTTTGGAAGGAAACCTCTATGGAATATACAATATACTTTCCTACGTCTGAAAAGGCCTAAACCAGACACAGTGACTCAAGAACATCTTGACAGACATGAATTAACCTGCTGTGACATACAGTAGCACAGCCCCAGGCTTCTGTGGTGTGTCCAGTGTGGTGCGTTCAACCACCACACTGAAGGGCCACGATGCTGGGCTTTTGATTGGTTTTTCATTTCCTCCTCTCCTGTCATTCTTCTCCCCTCACTGTGTTGTCTGCCCGTACTTGTTGTTATTTGCTGTTGAGTCATTTCCAACTCATCCACACCCAACGTCATCAAGTCGATTCTGACTCATAGTGACCCTACAGGACAGCGGAACTGCCCCATAGGGCTTTCAAGACTGTAAATCTTTGCAGAAGCAGACTGCCACATCGTTTTCCCAAAGTGGTCTAGTGGATCTGAACCACTGACCTTATAGTTAGGAGCCCAGTGCTTTAACTACTTGCCTCCAGAGCTCCTCTTTCAACTCATTTAAAAACAAAACAAAACAAAAAAAAACCAAACTCATGGCCCTTGAGTTGATTTCAACTCATAGTGACCCCTCCTTGGGTTTCTGAGGCATTATCTCTACAGAAGTAGATTGCTTAACCTTCCTTTGAGGAGTGGCTGGTGGGTTTGAACCGCCAGCCTTCTGGTTAGCAGTCAAATGCCTCAGGCATTATGCCACCGGAGCTCCCCTTTCAACTCACAGAGACTCCATATACGACAGTGCAGAATTGCCCCATAAGATCTTCTAGGCTGTAATCTTTAAGGGGTCAGAGTTCCAGGTCCTTTCTCCCACAGAACAGCTGGTGGGTTCGGACTCCTGACCTTTTGGTTACCAGCCAAGCTGTAACCACTTGCCACTAGGGATCCCTCTGCCTTTACCAGTCCCTCTTTTATAACTGGTTAGTCATTTGATGAAGACTAAGACACCAGATAAACAACTTGTTAAGTGGGTAAGAAAAGGATAAAAGGTTAAGTTTTGTTGGCTCCCCTGGGCAAAGAACCCTACCAACAGAGCTCTAGCTCAAGGACTTTGGGATATTTAGGGCACCTGAGGCACTTTTTGCTCACTTTCTGGTTACTGACTGAACCAGATGGGTGACTTATTCCTTTGTTGTTGTGTTGTTGTTATGTGCCGTCAAGTCGGACCCGACTCATGGCGACCCCTCCTTGGGTTTCTGAGGCAGTATCACTATGGAAGTAGATTGCCCCATCTTCCTTCTGAAGAGTGGCTGATGGGTTTGAACCGCCAGCCTTCTGGTTAGCAGTCGAATGCCTTAGGCATTATGATACCAGAGCTCCCACTTATTCCTTTACTTGGTGCCAAATGTCACACGTATTCATTTGCCTACCAAGTGAAGCACGCTAACACCACCACAGGGAACAATAAAGTTCTCCAACTATCTCTGAAAATTCTTCAATTTTTTGACCTCACCAAGAATAATTAACTCTTCCATACTCAAGCAGAAGGAGCAAGGCTAATCAAATAGTGGCTGACCGCTACATAATCCACCCCACCATTCTCAATAACAATAAACGCTTTTGTGGTGCAGCCAGGAGCACACAGTTGGACAGACAGAAGTACTCATGTGCTCCACACTCCGCACAGTGACTCCTCCTCCCTGGGCCACCCCCTTCCTGTCTTGCTCCTATTCCCTTTAGTCTAGAACAAACCTGTGCAGCTCCAATTCAAATGCCATATAATGGTCTCCTCAGATCCCTGAGGCAGAATCATTCTTCTCCTTTCTGTTGCACGTTGTTTCTTACTCTGGTATAAACTTCTGACTTGTAATCTGGCTTTTGTTTTGAACATGGCCTCACCTGCTGCATCCTGAAGTTATGGCAGTCAGGGCTAGTGCCCCATTCATCTCTGTATCGTATCTCACTTACTGCAGACTTTGATAGACATTGTATGACAGGCAGAAATCCCAGATGATGCCATGAATGGATGACCCAGATTATCAGGCCCCAATGGTTAAACACTCAGCTGCTAACTCATAGGTTGGTGGTTTAATCCCACCAGTGGCTGTGTGGGAGAAAAGACCTGGCGGTCTGCACCTGTGAAGATTATAGCGTAGGGAACCTATGGAGCAGTTCTACTCTGTCCTATAGGGTCTCTGTGAACCAGAATCCACTCGACAGCATACTACGCTATCAGTGTCATGACCAAGACCGCTTATCAGTTGCTGTCAAGTCCATTCCAATTCAAATCATTCCAACTCATGTGTGTCAGAGTAATCTGTGGTGCAAAAGGTTTGTGATGACTGATTTTGTGGAAATAGATTACCAGGCCTTTCTTCTGAGACACATCTAGGCAGACTTGAACTTCCACCACTTTGATTAGCAGCCAAAGATATAAACTGGACCATCTAGGGACTCCATGCCCAAGATCACACACTGCTTCATTTCCTGAGAGGCTGTATAATGGCACTGTTGTAGCATGGATTCTGGAGTTCACAGCCCAGCTCTGCTATTTACAGGGCATGTGAGCGGGGCACATAACTTAATTGCTTTTTGCCTCAGTATCTTCACCTGTAACATGGGAACAAAATACCCACATAACAGAGTTGTTGTGAGGATTCAATGGGTTAATATAGTAATGTACCTAGAATAGTGCCTGGCACATAGTAAATATTCTAAATATTAAACTATGATCAGTATTTTTTAAAAATGCATTTTATTGAAATATAATTTATGTACAGTGAAATACACAAAACTAAAGTGACATGGGTCAATGTTTCTTTTTTTTTTTTTTTTTTTAATGTTCCTTTTTTTTTTTTTTTTTTTTGCAGTTTCCTTCCCTCCCCTCCCACCCCTGGCAATGAACAAAGAGTTTCTGTCCATATATAAACCTTTCATTGACCCTCCACAACAACAAATTAATACTACATTTGTCCTTCTGTGATTGACTTATTTCACTCAGCATAATGTCCTTCAAGTTCATCCATATTATGCAGTGTTTTGAAGACTCTAGATTATTCTTTAGTGCTGCATAGCATTCCATTGTGTGTATGTACCATAGTTTGGTCATCCACTCTTCTGTTGATGGGCCTGTAGGTTGTTTCTATCTTTTTGCTATTGTAAACAGTGCTGCGATGAACATGGGTGTGCACATATCTGCTCTTGCCCTGGCTCTCACCTCTCTAGGATGTATACCTAGTAATGGGATTGCTAGGTCTAATGGTATCTCCAATTCCAGCTTTCTAAGGAAACGCCATACTGCTTTCCACGGAATCGTCATACTGCTTTCCACAGTGGTTGTACCACTTCACAGTCCCATGGGCAGTGTATGAGAGTCCGAATCTCTCCCTATCTCCACCAGCATTTGTTATTTTCTGTCTTGTTGAACCCTGCCACAGTGCTGGGGTGAGATGGTATCTCATTATTGTTTTGATTTACATCTCTCTGATAGCCAATGATCATGAGCATCTCCTCATGTATTTGCTGGCCGCCTGAGTAGTCTCCTTAATGAAGTGTCTATTCATGTCTTCCACCTATTTTTCGATTGGATTATTAATCCCTTTGCTGTTGAGGCACTGGAGTTTTCTATAAATCTTAGAGAAAAGTCCCTTGTCAGATACATAATTATTGACAAGTATGAATTTGTTGCTGTCATTTTGTTATGTGCTTTTTTGTGGTGTTGAGTTCTTTGTTCCATATAATTTTCTGTGCTGAGCTTGTTTTGCTTATGAATCATGTTATCACTTCCTTTGGTGTTACTGTTTCAGCATTGCTAAATATTTGTGCTGGTCCTTTTTTATTTTGATATGAAGGTTTATCATTTTCCTTTGAGGTTACCCTGTGATTTATAGTTTTCTTCCCAAGTTTAGAACAGTCCATTCTATCTTGTAGTTGTCTTGACTTTCCTACCATTAGAAGTTGTGTAACTACACAATTTTTTTTCCCTCTTTTTGGTTTGTACTTGTCCTCATTTGTCAATTGATGTCTCTGGTTCCCTGTTTACAATCTTGTAGGCTTATTTACTTTGGATACTTCTACAAATGAGTTGGTTTCTGGGTTATGTCATCATGTGTGTTAATGGTCAGTTGTTTGCTGTTGTTGGTTCTTTGTCCAAAGGACTCCCTTTAGCATCTCTTGTAAGGTTAGTCTGGTTTTAACAGATTCTCTTAATTTCTGCTTATCTGGAAATGTCACCATCATATTTGAGGGACAATTTTGCTGGGTATATAATGCTTGGTTGGAAATTTTTCTCTTTCAGGGTTTTATATACACAATCCTATTGCCTTCTCACCTGCATGGTTTCTGCCAAGAAATCTGAGCTTAGTCTGATTGGCTGCCCTTTGTAGGTAACTTTTCATTTTTCCCATGCCGCTTTCAGGATTCTTTATTTTTGGTTTTTGGTGATGATATGTCTTGGGGATTTTCTTTTGGGGTCTATCCTGTTTAGGGTTCGTTGGACGTCTTGAATGGATACAGTTTCATCTTTCATCATACCAGGAAAATTCTCTTCCAACAAATCTTTGACAATTTTTTTCTGTGGTTTTATTTGTCCCTTCCTGTTCTGGAATTCTGATTACACAGGTTATTCCTTTTGATGGTATCACACATGAACCCTAGGCTTTCTTTATTTTGTTTTGATCTTTTTTCTGATTGATCCCTTTCCAAAGAAGTATTGAGGTATTTGCCTTCAATCTCATTAATTCTGCCTTCCATTTATTCAATTCTACTCCTTTGCCTGTTGAATGTGTTATCTATTTCTGAAAATTTAGTATTAATCTTGTGGATTTCTGCCTGTAGATTTTGTATCATTTCTAATTTTTCATTTATTTTGTCATTTTGTTCTTGTATTGTCTTTCGAAATTGTTGTAGGGTTTTCTCCTCAATTTTGTCAGTATTTTCCTTGATCTGTCTTCTCAATTCGTTGAAGGTACCTAAATATAATTCTTCTGAATTCCTTATCAGTGAGTTCCAATGCTGTGTCTGCCTCAGGAATATGTTTTGGGTCTGTATCCTGGTCCCTTGTTTATCCTGTTTTATCTTGCTTCTTTGTGTGGACTGTGATGTTCTGTTGTCTCCAAGGCATTGTGACTTTTTCTATTTATATTTAATTGGTGACTGTATGTTGGAGTGACTTGCCTATGATTTTTGTTTTCTTTATATGTTAACTTCTTAAGCGGGGTACTGTGCTGTGCTCCTCTATTTGCTAGTTGGCAGCACTTATACACTTACCACCTGTCTCCTTTCCCATTGTCAGCCTCCCATATGTCCCTGCCATCCTTGGCAAATGAGCCTATTCTTAGGGTCCTGGAATCTGAATGAGAATGCTGTCACTTTAAAATCCAAAATGGACGTTGGTTGTAAAGATTCAAAATGGCTGAGCCCTTGGTCACTTTAAATATCCAAATGGCCATCGCTTCTAAACAATCAAAATGGCTGTGCCCTCTGGACTGCTGAAGTCCATAGCTCAGGTTGTCTTCCTCCTTGCTGTTTTCCTTCCTAGTCATAGGCCACAAGCGCAGTCGTCCCTGCAGCCCTTGGATACCAGGGCTGATCTTTAGGCCAATTTTCAGATCCCACCACCACTTGGAAATATTCAGGCTGTTGGTTCTGTCAGAGTAGCTGACAGTCCACTGCTCTGACCGTCTGTACTCAGTTTTTGTTCCAGTTTTTCTATTAATTGGTGCCTAATCCACTTCTGTATACTTCCTTTCAAAGCTCAGGGCTCCAGGATTATTTTCTGTATCTCTGTCAATTGATTTCTCTTTTCTTTGTTAAAGAGGGTCTGTGTAGCTTGTCTGCCTATTCCTTCACCTTACCAGAAGTGATCATCAGTATTTCTTAGTGGGAGAACTCTTTAGAATATATTTTAGAAGTGAGTTTATTAAAAGAAGTTAATTTAAAAATTCACCCTCTCTCTCCCAGACAACTGTAGAAACAAGACATTGTATTAAAGACTTGGGTTCAGATCCAATACTGTCTCTCACTAGCTAGTTCTCTGCCAAAAGGCAAATAATTTCATAAACATTAGCTCTTCCTATGCTCATGACCATACCTTGTTGTCTCCACCTAGAGTGGCTCCACCTCTGAAATGGTAGGGTCCAATTTCCTATTCTCTTTAAGTACATGATACTGCCCTCTGGAACTCTCACTCCTTCATTCCTGAACTGCAGATGTGCTTTAACCTCGGGGAGGTCTCAGTGCCCCTGGGCCCGTCTTTACTCCCCCTCTACTGCTTGCTTCTGGATCCCACGGTGCGTCACTATGCCAAGCTCGGCAGCATCCTGTGCAAAGCCCTCTGCTTCCTGCTGGGACACACACAAGTGGTCTTCTTGCTTAGTCACCTTGCCAGTGGCATGCTCTGGGGAGCAGAAGAGTATGTCTTGCTGGCTGGCTTCACAGAGGAAGAAGTCTGGCCTCCCTTGTAAGTGCGCTTCTCTTCTCTAGGGGAAAAGGAAACTAGAATGCTTGTGGTGGACTGGCAACTTCCCACTGTCTGCTTGGTCCCATGTTCTTCTAATTGTGAAAATGTCATTCCTCCCTGTAGCCACTCTCAGTGCCTTTGCCCTGAACTAATCACTCCTCTCTCTATGCATCACATCTTTGGCTTTCCTTCTGTTAGATGGCTCAATGTAGCCTGTTTGTGTTCTTAATGGCTGGCTACACTCCTGCCCCTCCAACTGAGCTCCTGGACCTTTAAGGGTTAAGAGTGTTGTTTTGTTCCTCATTCTAACTCTTTCATGCTAGTGTGGTGTCTTCCACATGGTAATACTCAAACTTCAGCTGGTCTGAAGCATGCTTTTCTTACATAATTGTTTCTGTGCTTGTTAGGTTGCTGATGGGATGATTTCTGAAATGAGGATCTACTTTACATTTTACAGGAAATTTGTTCCTGTCACTGTTGGGAGTTAACTGTGGGATAAGAGATTTAACACAGCACTGGAAGGTGGAAGTAACTGTTGAGCCTCCAAGCAAGCTACGAGACCAGGCACACACTGTACTCAGCCCCTCCTTAAAAACCAATAAAACTAAACTCACTGCCATCGAGTCAGATCCGACTCATAGTGACCTGTCCTTGGGTTTCTGAGGCAGTATCACTACGGAAATAGACTGCCCAACCTTCCTTTCGAGGAGTGGCTGGTGAGTTTGAACTGCTAGCCTTCTGGTTAGCAGTCAGATGCCTTAGGCACTACTTCAACAGAGCTCCCGGCCCCTCCTTAGACCCCTTAAATACTTGTTGAGCAAAGGGGTGGGGGTGGGGGTTCAGTGTCCTTGTCCATGGCTCTGGGCTCTCCAGCTGGCCAAGGACAGCTCCCCATACACACCACACATTGGGCTGAAGTCTCATTCACAGGACAACCCCTGTGATGCAATACATTTGCAGGAGCTGTGGCCCCCAGACCACTATGCTTGGGCAACACTAGAATAAAGAGCAAACCTCTCAAATTAAGGATTGCTCATGCTTGGGGTGCAAACGAAGGCAGTCTGAAAATCTGGCAGCATGTATCTGTAATTTGGAGGAGGCTATGTTACATATCACAACTGAGAGCTCTCAGCCCACACAAAGCTATTGTAGGCTCCCAGACAAAAATGATCTTTTCTTATGCCCCATATGAGCAAAGAACTTAAATGCACATATAAGGAGGAGGCCAGGCTAAACCTATGCCAAAAATAGTGCTAGAGCACCAGAGGGCCACCTGCTTGAGAAATTCAAATACCTGCACATCAGTCCATCACATTTCTCTAAGTGGCTGTGGTGAGTGACTATGTTATAGTTCTTTATTATAATCATTAGAAAGAGAAGCAAGTTAGGAAACAACACTGAAGAAGGCTCTCCCTACTGTGGGAGGAAAAAGGAGATAAAAGAGAGAGACGAGGGGCCCTCAAGAAGCTGCGATGGCTGCCTACTTCCTAGACTTAAAGAGCTGGCACTCACTCGCCTCATCTCCTCCCATTCTCATGAATACTCTAGCTATAAAGAAACTCAATAGGACACAGATGAATCCAATGAGTAGAAGATGAACTCTACTGAGTTTTGGAATGCATAGTGCATTGGATTGGTCTAGGACATGAAACATAAGGGAGCTCTGTGGCGTAGTGCCTAAGGCATCTGACTGCTAACCAGAAGGCTGATGGTTCAAACCCACCAGCCACTCCTCGGAAGGAAGACTGGACAATCTACTTCCATAGAGATACTGCCTCAGAAACCCAAGGAGGGGTTGCTGTGAGTTGGAAACAACTTGACGGCAATGAGTTTGGTTTCATGAAACATAAACCTCCCATTGTAAACAGGAAGCTAGGTGCAAGTTCCTCTATAATATACTGTCCATTTACTCTATAGGCCAAGAAAGCTACTGGCCTCAGATGCCCATGTTCTTCAGTCACTGAGCTGACACCTTTAGGTTCCACCATACATCATAAATTATTCCTTTGGTGATGTGGAAGTAAGGCACCATCACCAGAGTGTATACCGTCATGGCTGATGCCATGTGCACCCAGGGCAGCTGGTTGGGCCATCTGAATACTAACAATGGGACTTGATACAAAGTCTCCATGTTGTTGTTGGTAGCAGGGGCAGCTCTCCAAGGCTGTAAATCTTTAGGGAAGCAGATTGCCTCATTTTTCTTCCACAGAGCAGCTCTGGTGGGTTCCAAGTGCCGATCTTTTGGTTAGCAGCCGAGTGCTTAACCCCTGTGCCATCAGGGCTCCTCATCTTAGCTCTACACCTGTCAAAATTTCTAGTCATCCTTCAATACCCAATGCAAATGCCATCTTCTCTGTGAATTCTTTGCTTGTCTGCCTCAGCTGTCTGCATGTGCTCCTCATGTCTCTATTACTGCCTTTATCATAATCTGGCACTTACTAGTTAGTTGGGTCCCTGTCTGTCTCCCTCCCTAGGACTGTGAACTCTTCTAAGGGCAGGGATTGTCTCCTTTTTCCATATTCTCAATGACAGAAACACAGGCTGTATCTAATAAACAAGCACTGGCTCAGGGAAGAGAGAAATCCTCAGGTCATTTTGACAGTAGCTTCCATGATGGTTCCTCATGAAATGAACAACTGTTTATGATTAGGTGTGCCTCAGCTAACAGACTCAACAAGGGAACTACTAGTACCCCTAACTAAGTCCAGACACCTGTGGCCCCAAATAAAGTATTAAAGGAAAAGATAATGCAAATGATAAAAGAAGTCTTGGACAGCTGGTTGGTGACTTGTTCTAGAAAGTTCCATTATGTTTCTACAACTGGAAACTGAACTGCCTGTTTAATTCCACTATTCAAAATTCCCTTCTGGGTTCCTACGTGTTCCAAACATGACAATCAGAGACCAGCCATCACCAGATAAAGGCTGAAGGGCAGAAATTCTCTCCAGCAAATACCTGCATCTGCGGAGTTGACCCATTCATCCATGGTAAGTGAGAGTGTCAGCAGCTCTCTTGTCTCTGTGAGGACTCTGGGAAAGGCAGACAGATAACCAGAAATTCCTGCCATCTCAGATTTGTATACACAGTCATACCAATGGCATCACAGACACAGCATTGGCATTTCTTCTTAGACACCATGCACACCATACATGCACCCACCACTGAACAGTGGGCATGGCTTGGAAACCAGACACAGTGTCAGAACAGGCACAGTGGAGCAAAAAGATGCTTCAGAGTGTGGGGAGTTGGTGCAGGGGCAGAGCAACTTCTGAGCACTTTTTTTTCAAAAGTGGTGACTCTTCGGACCATGAGATACATGGGAAGGTAGGCAAGAGTAGAAACTTTTTAAGGCTCACTCCCAATGGTGGTACAGATGGTTAAGTGGTTGACTACAAAACAAAAGGCTGGCAGTTCAAACCCATCACGAGATACCCCCAAAGAAAGGCCTGGTGATCTGCTTCCGAAATGTCAGAGCCATGAAATCCCTATGAGCGCAGTTCTACTCTGACATGCATGGGGTCACCATGAGTTGGAATGGACTCAAGAGCAACTGTGTTTTTGCTCCTTCAGTGGTAGAAGCTGGCTATGCTTTTGGGCAGTGGCCACAGTAACAAGATTCATTATTCTCAGGGAGAGAGGCAAATGCTTGAAGACTTTAGGATGTCCAGCATGACTCCTAGAACCTCTGGGTGGGAAAGCAGAAAGGAGAGGGGGTCGGCTGCTTCTGAGCCTCTAAGTCCACTTCTGAAAAGGATGCGTACACACACAGTGTAGGAGAAGCACTTAGCGGCAGCACCCAGGCACAGAGCAGACACTCTTTCTTTCCATTCTACAGAGAAACTAAGCCTTTAAAAATTGTGTCTTGCCACATTCTAAACAGGGACACCTGGCATATTTCAGATCAAAAGCCTTCTTATCCATAAAAATTCAGTAACACCTGATATGTTTCCTTTGGAGTTGTCCAGACAGAGGGTTGCAATAAATATATCCTGAAACTAGAAAAATTAGGCCAGCAGCTGTTTTTGAAAATTCTGCTCTGATACCCCACACATATAGTTTGTGTTAAGTCTATTTTTAATAGCTCCAACTGCCTGGTAATTCTCTTCCTGGATTTTGATACTCCTTAGCACACACTTAGATGGCGATGATGCAGTCTGCCTTTCTCCTCTCCACCAACATTTCTCTCTACTCGATGACATCTACACAGTGCCAGAGGTAACAACAAAGGTGGGTTTAAAAAAGCCACAACGAGCCAGAAGAAATGGAATTTCTCTGCGGATGGTGACTTCAACAGATAAATGAATGCTCAGAGAAAGAGGTCAAGACATTTTTAAAGGTGTAAACCAACAAAATGAGATAATGGGAGTTATTTGGAGAGAATCCAGGTGGAATTTGAAAAACACAAAGCCTGTTTAACTCAATATTGTCAAGTACACAAAGTCTATTTCAGTGTTTCCGCCAAGTGGTATTACCTTTATTTTCTCCTTTCCCCACAGCACCCAGTATGCTGAGAGGCAGGTAACATTATCCTTAAGGTCTTGGGGTCTCAGTCTGATATACCTGGGTTCAAATTCTAGTGCTAGAAGAGCTTATTACCTGTGCACTACTGGGCAAGTGATTTCATCTGTCACCTGTAGATAGCAATAGTACTCTCATCACCTAAGGATGTGGTTAGAATGAGAACTAAGATAATAGAACATGAACATAATTATCTAACATATGCTAACTGCTTGATAAATGTAAGCTATTATGGCTATTCAAGCTCTGGTGGTGCAGTGCCTAAGGCATCTGACTGCTAACCAGAGGGTTGGCAGTTCAAACCCAGCAGCTGCTCTGCAGAAGGAAGACAGGGCCATCTACTTCCATAAAGATTTACTGCCTCAGAAACCCCATGGGGTTGCTGTGAGTTGGAATCAACTCGATGGCATTGGATTTGGATTTTTTTTTTTCCTCCCAAAAGATGGCTCAGGCTTGGAGAAAGAAGAATGTGTTTAGGATTCAGACACCTTGTTCAAATGCAAATTATGCTGCTTACTCACTTTGGGACCTTGAAAAAGGTATTTAGCTTATCTAGGGCTTTACATTCTCTCATCTGTAAAATGAGATAAGAACATCTAATAGGATCTTTATCTACCTAATAGGATCTTCAAGAGAGTTAAAGAAAGTACATATATATATGGAGCCACCGCAAACTAAGGAGCTGTGGGGGTGCAGTCGTTGAAGCTTTCGGCTGCTAACTAAAAAGTCGGCAGTTTGAACCCATCAACCAGCCACGAGAGAAAGATGTGGCAGTCCCCTTCCGTAAAGATTTACAGACATGGAAACCCTGTGGTGCAGTTTTACTCTATCAGACTTGCTATGAGTCAGAATAGACTCAATGGCAGTGAGTTTTTGGTTTAGCACAGTACCTTCTCCCTCACTCACCATCCCAGACATTTTGAGGGAAGGATTTACTCAACACATTGTTCAGTCTTAATGACTGATGATGCTTTACAGTATCACTTCTCCCCAGGGTGTCTGAATTCTAACTAACTGGAAGAATGGCTCTCTAAATCCAGACTAGAGCAAGCTGGGGTGTGTGTGTGTACGGGGCATAGGGGTGACATGAAAGGAAGAACAGAAGCTGAACGAAGTAGTCATTTAGGCAAACTCCCTGAATCAGAGAAGCCAAGAACTTCTGCGTCAGGCTGGCCTGCCCACCATTACCCAGGGATTCCAGTGGCCCACGTCAACCCGTACTCTGAGGTCTACCTGACAGTGTTCCTACAGAGACTCCTTCTTGGGATCAGATCTGGCTCAAGACAGAATGAGGCGGCTGTCCCTCCCCGCAGAAGCCACAGGGTGCGTGCCAGTCCATTAGCACCCTCCCTCAAGGGCAGGCAGCAGCAGCACCATCACCCAAGCTCACAGTGTTCCATGAACTTTATCTGATTGACCCTCAAACAAGCTTATGGAGAGAACAGTAACAGTAATCCAGCTAGTGCTAGGCAGATTATAAAGCACTTTTTACATACGTAACATTGTGTACATGCCATTTTTGGTGGCTGCAGACACACTACAAATCAATCTACTGTTTCTTCCATCACATCTGAAAATGCTGACACTGCTTGTGGGACCTTACCAGACAGATTCCCAGGACTTCAAAACCTACATTCAGAGCTATTGATAATCAAGAAAGGATTTTTAAAAATTATCTGGGAGAAATAAAAAAAAGTAGTTAAGAGTCCCCAAACTCCACACATAGTTTCTTAGAGTTTAGGGAAATGTTGACTGGATCAGAGGATCATGATGATAATGATTTGTTATTCCTTTGTGAATATCAA
Source organism: Orycteropus afer afer (assembly GCF_000298275.1). Taxonomy (NCBI): domain Eukaryota; kingdom Metazoa; phylum Chordata; class Mammalia; order Tubulidentata; family Orycteropodidae; genus Orycteropus; species Orycteropus afer. The sequence continues at coordinate 4,641,795 of NW_006921728.1, read as the reverse complement.
ATGCACTGGTTGAGTTTTAATTCTCACTGAAGTCCCAGGGAAGTATTCTAAGGCATGTTGATCAACTGCACTGTGACCAAGGGAGTTGTTTTCGAGCGCAGAAGTCAAGGGCTCCTAACACTTACATGTTCTTCTGAAGCATAGAGAACCTCCATTAGTCGCTGCACGAGGTCATCATTTTCCTGCCCATGTTCTTGGCAGAGTAGCTCAATCTCTCTCAACTTTCCAAAGTAGAAATCCCTTTCTTTTTCCACACCTTCAAGGGCCAGTTTTAATGAATGTACCTGCAAGGAAATGAGGGTGGGGAAGAAAAACCCCAAACATGTTAGAAAAAATAAGCAACCAACTATGCCTGTGTATGAAGACCCAAAATAAGAAACGAAAGAAGCAAAAATAAATGATGTACGAGCCCGAGGAGAGACAACAGGGCTGTTGTTTGGAGCTTGGGCCTGGGCCCAGATGTCCAATCTCATAACACACGACTCATTCCCTTCAGTCGATTGAGTGTTTATTGGCCAACGTCAGAATGGTCATTGTGCTGGACATAGTCCACCCACGCTCCCAGAAAGTGTTCTGCTCCCGCTAACACAGGCTAGAGCACATCTTCCACTGAACTTGTTCATAATCTGTAGGGAGAGGAGCTGAGAGAATGGGAAGAGGGAGGAGGGGTGAGAGAAAGGGTAAGGCTGTGGTTATGTCAGGCTTATCCTGAGGACTCTCTTTTCTATAGATCACTTGGATTAAGAGCCCTCCTTACTTTTGGGCCTGCTCACAAATGACACTGAGCCAAATGAGCCAAATGCTCTCTACCGAGAAACAGGCTCTTGGCAACACAAGGAAGAGTGGGTGAGAATGAAGCCTGGCTGAACAGCTGTGTCTTCATTTCTAGACTTCAGGCTTTGGGCATATTCCTGGAAGGGCAGGAAGATATGGAAGCTCCACAGTTTCACCAAAAAAAAAAGCCCTTATTCCCTCTTTTCTCCCCGCTTTCTAAGTTCAAGGAACTTCTGGGGCTATGAAGCTTCTCATAGTGATTACAGACCCAGTGCAAGAGAAGGAAAAGAGGCGACAGTTGAGGCCGACCCCAACACAGTTATCACTGGGGGCTGAAGAAACACTAATGGTGCACATGGATCCACTTTCAAAGCTCAGGCAGCTGCACTCCCACAGGCACTGCAGTCTCACACAGACCTAAACCCCAAGCCCTTTCCTGGGTCCTGAGATTCTCCCAAGTTTATCATACCGTGTGCATCAGAGAATATTCTTTACACAGAGAATACTCTTTAGGAGGTAAATTAAGTCTTTCATGGATCTCCTTACGTGAAATTTCTCTTTCACTATATTAAAAATCATCCTTAACAAAATTTGTAAAAGATTATGCTTGAATGCAAGATTTTCATCTATCTAATCATTCTGGGTCTTTATAAATGTTATTTACCTGTCTGAAATTATTGATTCATTCAAACAGGTATAGGGCACAGACCTTGTCTATCCCCTTCTTGCTCACTTGGCACACGCTCACCCATCCTGTCAGACTCAGGAACGTGGTCCCTCAGTGGGAATATCACCTCCATGTGGCCTGCTCCATCCTCTGAGTGCCCACCACCCTCTCCTTCCATCTCCGTGAGCGCAGTTTTCATTTCTGTGTTGCTGTTTGTCTGTTTACGTCTGTCTTTCCCACTAGATAATGGACAATTCAAGAACAGAGGAGGGTTTGGCACCTGTTGTTGTTAGGTGCCGTTGAGTTGGTTTCAACTCATAGCAACCCTATACGACAGAAGAGAACTACCCAACGGTTTTCTAGGCTGTCATCTTTACAGAAGCAGAACACCAGGTCTTTACCCTATGGAGCTACTGAATGAGTTTGAACCACCAATGTTTTGGGTAGCAGCCAAGTGCTTAACCATTGAGACATGCAGTTTGGCACTGGGTAGGAAAGCAAAACGAGTGAGTGCTCAATGAATGTGTGACTCCTTCTTGACTAAAACCCCTACTTCCTACTCACCTCTTCCATGCCCTGTAACTGCTCACTGACAACAGACTGATAAGAGTATATAGCTGTACTCTGAAGAAAATTTACTCAGAGATTTCCCCCACAAGCTGAAGCCAAATCTATTCAAAATTTAGCAGAACATGGTTTACAATTAATTTCTTTGAGCAGGATTACAATGGGTGTCTCACAGACACTTATTTCTAAAGCTGCTTTAACTATTTACTACTGGTAGAGTAAGGCTCACTTCCACTATTTATGTGACAAATTTATTTCCAGATTGAATGTATTATTCCTTCTAACAGTGACAGCCTCCTAGGAACTGTCCAGCGTGTGTGTGCATGTTATATATATGTATATATGTGTACATATATGTGTTTGTATGGATTTTAGACAACCGATAATCTTTGCAAAGCATTTGTACACTGCTTTATTTTTCTTCATAGCACTTATAGCAGCTGACATCTTTATAACTGTTTATTGTTTTCCCTTTAAAAAATGTAAGCTCCTTCGTGATACAGTTCTGCCCCCACTGTATCCCCAACTCTTACCACATGGCAGGTGTTAACAAGTATTGGTTGAATCAATTAACTCTTTTTATTTCACCGTTATCATGTTAAACTTGATTTTAAAACAATTGGATCCTGGTATAAGCAGTCTGTTAAACTGTCAAAAGCCCAGTGGATGAGCATCTATGACACTGCAGAGTCAAGAGATATTAGAATCTAGAGACATGTGTTGAGCAGCAACAACTATTAGAAATGGTTGCAATCTAATATAATGGGGTTTCACAAAGTTTGCAAGGGACCCAGGTTTTCTCCAGAGTCTGCTGGACCCAAACCCACAGCCACTGAGTCAATTCCAACTCAGAGAAACCTTACAGGACAGAAAAGAACTGTCCCGCAGGGTTTCTTTATGGAAGCAGACTGCCTCATATTTCTCCTAGGGAGCTGCTGGTAGGTTGGAACTACTGACCCATCTCTTGGAGGACACATAGTTAAACTCTCAGTGCTTCAAGAGAACAATTTATAGAGTAAGAATAAGAGCTTATACCGTGACTGTGAGAAGAATCTATTTCTAAGGAGCGTTATGCCACGATTCCACGCAAAGAGATTTTTCTCAGAAAATTATCAACTTCCCCTTCCTTAGCCCAGGGGTGCTGTTGGATAGAGCATTCTCCAAAAGGAAAATCTCTGCCATCACTTCTCTCTTTGGTCTGCAGAGACTCTGCAGAGGAAGGAGTCTCTCTCCCCTTCCCTGTCAGCTCCACATTTTCCCAACTGGTCCACTGACCCAAAGACTTAAAGAATCAAAACTATCTTCTCAGAGAAACCCACCCTCACAAAGCACTGGATGATCCATTTGCTAACTTTTAATTCCTACTATATTTTTGTTAAAGAGCTCTGGTGGTGCCGTGGTTAAGGCATTGGGCTGTTAACCAGAAGGTCGGAGGTTCAATCCCATCAGCCACTCTGTGGGAGAAAGATGAGGTAGTCTGCCTTAAAGATTTACAGGCTTGGAAACCCTAAGGGGATTGCTATGAGTTGGAATTGACTTGATGGCAGTGAGTTTGGTTCTTGTTTTTATATTTTTGTTAATACTGTAAAACTGAAGGCAGCCATCCTGAATTCCAGGAAAAAGAAAATTATCCTTATTCTATAAATCCTTTATTGGTTTAAAACTAACCAAGCACCTCTCTGGCCTTGACCACAGAATCCATCTTAAGTCTTGTGCTGGTGCCAACAGATGGGTTTGTGGCAGTTTATGGCATGCTGCCACTTCTTAGTTCTCCCTGCACCACCAGGCAAGGAATTTCTCTTGGACACACTCAACCCAGGAGAATGAGGTTTGCTGGCCTTCCAACAGTGCTTTGGCCTGCAGGATGAACAAACAGCTGGGGCTTTTATAGAAATACACAACCCAACTGGTGGTATTCCAGATGCATTAGATAATTGCTGCTCAGCTATAAACATTCCCTAGTAAAAGCCAATAGTAGCTAAATTATGTGATGAAAGATCAACTGGCAAACAAAATTCCAATTTCACAGTCCCATCACAAAGACCAACACAACTTGTTGTTGTTGTGTGCTGCTGAGTTGATTCTGACTCACAGTGACACTACAGGACAGAGATGAACTGCCCCATGGAGTTTCCTAGGCTGTAAAGGCAGCAGAGTGCTAGGTCTTTTCTCCCACATAGTGGCTACTGGATTAGAACTGCAGATCTTTTGGTTAGTAGCAGGGTGTTTAACCATTGTACCACCAGGGCTCCTAAGGCCACCCTAGTTCTTTCCATGTCATAGCAGAAGCCTAAGTAATGGAGATGCTGGAGATGGACTCTTGAGAAAAGTCAGGAGGGAAGGGGCCAGGAAGGGATACTGTCTTCTAATGATTCCCCAGACTCCTCTCAGTACGTCCATACGCTGTCAGTTCTCCCAGGCCTTGTAGTCTAGGTCACGAGCCACAGACTACAAGGGCTTGGGCTAACCAATGGCCACCTTCCACCCCTGCCAGTGGTCCTTACCACACCCCACTTGCTGACCCACTGTCCAGAAACAGTCCCCAGTTATTTTATTTATGTCTTCCTCCTCTATGTCCTTTGATTCATTTCTATCATTGGAATTGTCTAGCAGACAGACTGGTAGTTCTATATCATGGGAGGCTGCTTGAATAAAGGCATGAAGCCAAGCAAAGAAAATTCTTAAGGTTTATGGCACTTGTCACTGTCTGTATCAACTGTAATTCACTCTTCAACCTAAACATATTCCCTTACCCTTCCCTGGTCTTTGTATTCTCAAGGTGCAGCCTACTACTGCCTGTGGGGCTCTCGCCAGTGTCAAGGAGCTGCCCTCGTCAGCTTCAAGGGCAGAGAATGGAGGAAGCAGTAACAAATCACTAAGGAAAGGGATATGGAGTAAGAGCTTAGTACAAATTTGTTGAATTAATGATGCACAGTGTAGGTTGTTTGAAGACCCTCCCTCTGATGGACAGAGAAGGGGCAGACACACCCTAACTCAGTGCGGATGCATCATGAGGTATGTGGGATGTGAGGTTTTTTCAAATAATGAAGATCATTGGGCTGTTCCTCTCTTTCCACACCCTATTTTGTCTGAAGTGGCATTTTAGATGGCAGGATGATTTAGTTGAATCATTTTAGAGGTCTGAAACCTCTGGGGGTGTATGGGGCCCTTTGTGTGATTTGGAGAGCTAACGGCCTAGAGATGGCCCCAAGGAGAAGAACTGGGGCTGGAGAGAGGGTTAGAAAGGACCCTGAAGTTTCCATGTGGTTATAATTTGGGTGGGAGTGTTGGGAACTGGGATATGGTGGAGGGGGAAGACAGAGAGAAACGGAAGGAGTGGAGTCATGAAGAAATGAGATAATAAAGTAAGATATTAAGTCCAGAGCAGAGAAGATGGATGAAAATCAAAGACACAAGGAAACAATGAGTCCAAAGGACTAATGGACCACGTGATTCTAGCTTCCAGGACTGCCAACCACTCTGAAAGGGATCACAATAGGAGGTTCCAGACAGAGTGGAAGAAAAATGTGGAACAAAACTCAAAATCATAAAAAAGACCAGCCTTACTGGTCTGATAAGAGACTGATGGAACCCCCGAGACAATGGTCCTTAGACACCCTTCAGGCCTGGAACTGAACTCACCTCCATGGCTCAACTTTCAGCCAAATGATAGGTCTTTCTATAAGGTGAACAATAACACCAGGGAGATATGCACTCATTAGAACAATCAACCATATGAAATCGAAAGGGCAGCATCTGCTCAGGGATAAGCTAAGAAGGCAGGAAGGGATAGGAAAAAAAGACAAAGGGAAATGGTAAACACAGGGAGGAAGTGGGAAGAGTGCTGTTACATTGTGGGGACTGCAATGAATGTTATAAAACGCATATGAAATGTTGAATGGCACACCAATCTGCTCTGTAAAATTTCACCCAAATCAAAATTAAAAAAAAAAAAAAAGAATGTGAGTTTCCAAGGAGACAAGAGGTGTAAATTACAAATCCAAAGTATTATAGACCCAGTGCCCAACTCTTTAGGTCTACTTCGATTTCTTTGGCACCTCAGGCACGTGTCCAAGGCTCATATGGCTGTCTTAATTGCCTTTTAATCTGAGATGAATTTACTACTAGAAACTCTAAATGCGCTCAGACTGAGAATTACTAGGTAATTAGAACATTCAACTGTTTCTAAATCAGAGTCCTGCCCACTGGATGACTTCAGGCTTTATCTTTTTCATTAAAGTGATCAGAATGGTAAAGAAACACCCTAGTTAAGCAACTGCATGCTTTTAAAGTAGTGTCTTTATTGCAAATATACAATTATCTCGAAAATGGTTTCCAGACTCTTGCTGGCTCATCAAGAACAAGATTAATCACCTGGAATGGCCTCGTAAGTGGCTGGGAAAAGCCCCAACACCTCCTCCCTAAGTGGAAGCAACCAGGATGAAAGACTGCTTCTCCGACACAGGATGTGGTTAGGTGACCTCTGAGTGGGCTCTATTCCACCAACTGTTTATCACTTTCAAACTACATATAACCTTAGGTGGAGTCCCTGGGTGGACTGTCAATGTGCTCCGTTGATAACCAAAAGTGTGGAGGCTTCAGTCCACCCAGAGGCGCCTCAGAAGAAAGACTTGGCAATCCACTTCCAAAAAATCAGCCACTGAAGCCCCTATGGCGCACGATTCTATCTCTGACGCTCATGAGGTTGTCATGCATCAGAGTGGACTTGTTTTAAAATCTTAGGCAAAATTAGTTATTGTTTGTTGAAAAGCACACCTAAGCTTTTTGTATTGAAAATTTCAAAGATAGTAGAGCTGGCTTTACTGTAATCATGAGGAAAGTTAGATAAACAGGGAAGATCTACTAAAACACAACTGTAGCCTTCTGACCCCCAATACTGGGTTCAGCTCTCCTGCAGCACTGAACTTCTCCACTGTGGGAAGTATGAGATTTTTGTTTTTCTTGTGTAATAGCCTATTGTGTGCAACTGCTGTATTGATCTGGCTCATCATTAATTCACCAGCATCAAGCCCAGTATCTGGCACATACCAAAAAACCAAACCAAACCCACTGCCACTGGGTCGATTCCAACTCACAACAACCCCCACTGGGTTTCTGAGGCAGTAAATCTTTAAGGAAGTAGAATGCCTGGTCTTCCTTCCATGGAGTAAGTCTGAACTGCCAACCTTCTGGTTAGTAGTCAAATGTCTTAGGCACTGCGCCACATAGAACAGGCTTAATAAACAGTTGTTGAAAGAAAGAAAAGAGAGGAAGTGAGGGAGACAGACTAACCCTAGACCAACTTTTAACACTCTCTAAACTGGTCACATGGGCCCAAAAGGCCATGATCTAGCTTGGAGTTCACGATGGTCACTGAAGAGAGGAGAGGGGAGGCTGGCTTGCAAGGCTGCATTTACTAGTACTCAGCCATTTGTTTTTCTGTCCCCTGTGATCGTCATCTTCTATTCATAACAGTACCCCTGATTCTGCCTCACCCCCACCCCCGGCCTTATCTCAGGCCTATAGGGTTCTGGTCCCTCACCCTTTAGAAACCTACCACTGTTCCCAGAGACAGAGTTGGGGATGATGCATTACCTGCTCATTAAGCTGTATGACTTGTGTTTCTAAATCTTTATCAGATTTGGATGCTGAGCTGCTGGACGAAGCCCTTTTGGCTGATGAGGGACGAGAAGGTGTGGATCCAGGTTTAGATGCCGGACTTGATTTAGCTGCACCTGAAAGCAACCAGAATGAATTATATACATTGGTAATATTAAAAATACCTTTGTTGTTGTTGTTATGCACCGTCAAGTCGGACCTGACTCATAGCGACCCCTCCTTGGGTTTCCGAGGCAGTATCGCTACAGAAGTAGATTGCCCCATCTTCCTTCCGAGAAAAATAGCTTTAGATACCCACTAAATATATGGCATAAAAGGGATTCATTAAAAAGTACAAGAGACTCCCAGGGCTCCCTTTCCATTATAGAAACAGCATATATTTGGAAGGAGTGCCTTAGTTAACTTTTCTCAGCACTTTTTTTCCCCCTCAAGTTACATATCCCTTCTTCCTCCAGAAAGATGAGAAACAGATACAAAGGGATTTTATGCTTAAGAGGGAAGGTTTTTAGATAAATTCAAAGCATCACCATAATTGAATTTCTAACAAACAAGAGAACAGACCTTATAACAGATTTACAGGTCTTTATGCTTTAAGAGAAATGTCAATATAAATGTATGTTTCTTGAACACATTCCCTAGCTTTAGTCACTGAAAAAGCCAGGAGGAGTGGCATCTCAATAGCAGTCTGTACTCTTGGTGTCCAAATCTTGGTTTCTAAATGCCATTCTGCACTAATGGGGCTTAATCTGAGGGATGGGGCAGGGAAAGTACAAGATGAGCCTGGAATATTTTATTATAAAGCACCAAATAAACAAGAATCCATGTGTCCATTAAGATACAAAAAAAGAGAGAGAACAAGATACATGTCGAGGTATTACCCTATACGTTATATATTATTATATATATTATTATACTTTATGCTATTATAAAGGGAAAAATGCACCTTCACAATAGGAGGTTCTGGGTACCAGCATCTTAACTAAGCAATCCAACTTAATATCACTAATGGTAATATACATATGGCAGACCATTGCTTCCAGGCAAGACCTCCCTATATGAAGCTCAGTTCATGATGGAATCGTACAATCTAGAATATGGTACAGACACAGGAAATATCTGTAGCCAAAACTGATACCACAAAGCATATGCGGTGAAGCTTGTATCTTGTATGGATTAAGGGATTCAGGACTGTTCTTGGGAGCCCAGTTCCCTTTTCTCTGAACATAGTCCTGATAAGGTGACAGACAGCTCAGTTTCTGACCATTCCTTCAGTCTAGTGTAGATGTTCCCATTGGTCCAATCTCTACCACACCCACTTCTCCCCATTTCTGGCAGGCTCCTGGAGGGCAAGGATCACATCTGTGGAACCCAGGTGCTTAGCACAATGCTAGGTGGAACATATAATTGGTGAATAAATACATTTAAATAAATATGTGAACAAATAAATAAATCTCAGATATATGGTTTCCAATTTCACCATTTATCACTAATTATAGATTACAAAAAAGCAAAGAGTTATGAGGGCAACTATGCTAATTGCAGTTACAAGTTTCAACCATTACCTTAATTACAAAGTAGCAAACAAGAAGACTATAAAATTTATATTTATATGTCTTCAGTGCCTGGAGAAGACATCTGTTAGAGATGCTAAAGTCATATACGCCCTTAATAAGCACTGACAACACTAAGCCTTTTAAAACACGTCTCTGTTACTAAGGGGGAAATAAAAAAAGATTTTTCTTCTTTAAAATACAGGGAAATGCCTAATACACTTTACAGTGAGAATGATTAGATTGGGAATGACTTACAGTAATTGAAATGTAAATCCTCAGTGACCCTGACACCTCACCTATGCAGAACTTGACGCTTTCCTTTATTCGGGATTAGTACAGAGTTTAGGCACTGACGGGTCAGAGGTGGAATTCTCGCCTTTCAAACTGGGGACCCTGTTTGATTCCCAGCCAAGGCACCCATCTTGTCAGTGAAGGCTTTCCTGTTGCTATGATGATGAACAAGCCTCTGTGGAGCTTCCAGAAGAAGACAGACTAGGAACAAAGGCCTGCAGGTCCACTTCTGAAGTCAGCTAATGCAAACCCTGTGGATCAGGACAATTCGATCTGTAAGACCATGGGGACGAGGTAGAACTGGGCAGCATTTCTTTCCATGGTGTGTGGGGTCATCAGAGTTGTGGCCAACTCAAGGGCGACTAACAACAGCAGCATATGGTTACAAGGATTCTTCATCTCTGTGGATGCTTAGATACGACATTCCTGAAGCATAATCTCTCTGCTCCATCAGCTGCGTTATCTAACCAAAGGTCAAATCAACAGGGCAAAGATAACAATAGGCCAATGAGACGGGTACACAGGGCTGGGAAATGCCAACCTGCCAAAGAGCCTTCCTCAGAAAGCAGCCTTCAACACAGCTGGGAAAGCAGCTTTTGAAAACTCATTCCTTCAGACCATTTTATAAGTAACATATCATATTTTAATATAAAGAAAGTCTAACAAAAAGTAGCTCAAATCATAGCAGACACAGTTACAGATACTTCTGAGATATAACCAAGCACATTGCGAGACTGGTTTTCTGGGTCTGAAGGCTTAGGACCTTAGTCTCATGGGACAACTCAGTCAACCGCCATCATATCGTTCACGAAGTTTATGTGTTCTGTACCCTAGTGAGAGGAGTAACATCCAGGGTCTTAAAAACTTGTGAGCAGCTATCTAAGATACAACTACTAGTCTCCACTTATCAGGAGCAAACAAGAAAGAAAGAAACCAAAGTTCCAGGGAATAAACTAGTCTACAAGTAGGCTAACAGCCTCAGGTAGGCTGGGACTAGAACTAGATGGTGCCTGACTACCCCTACTGACTGTTCTGATTAAGGCCACAATAGACAGATTCTGAAGAATGGGAGAAAAATGTGGAACAGAACCCAAATTCTAAAAAACTCCAGACTTGCTGGACGACTTAAAACTAGAGGACTCCCCAAGACTATTGCCCGGAGATGTTCTTTAAACCTTGAACCTAAAACTATCCCCTGAGGTTACTTTTTAGCAAAATAAAGGATATTATCTATGAGTATGGTGCTCCATTAAAACACAATTGCTTTAAAGCAAAGGTGAGAAGATAAAGGGCAGGGAAACTAGAGCACTGGAAACAGAACAACCAGAATGCAATGAAAGAGAAAGTGGACACACTGTGAAAAATGTAACATCACCAAACAACTTGTATAGAAATTGTGAAATGGGTACCTAATTTGCTGTGTAACCTTACACCAAAACCACAATTATCTGTAAAGACAAAAAAGGGCAGTTCAAAGACTGCCTATGATGAGCACCTCTTATTTATTTAATTAATACATAGTTATTAAGGGTGATGGAACAATTTGAAAATTAAGAGTGGTGATAGTTGTACAACATGATGAATATAATTAATATCACTGAGTTATATGCATAAAATATGATGAAATGGCAAATGCTTTGTTTTACTCACATATATATATATATTCACCACAATATGAAATACATATTTATTAAGAACCTAATATGAGTCATATTACTGTATGTTCCCATGTTCTGGGAATAAGAAGATGGAGAAGACACAAAATCTCTGCTTTCCAGGAGCTCATAGTCTCATGGGAGCAAAATAGTCACCTAAGAATCCCTATGCATGGCCACCCTCAAGATCTCAAGAACAAGTTATGGGACCGCAAAATGTGACCTGGGCTGTATTCCCTCTGTCTGAAACATACTCCCTCCTGCTATCTACAGAATAAACAATAGTAGACAATATCCTAAAAAACAAAACAACAGCCACTGCTATCAATTCCAACTCATAGTGACCCTACAGGACAGAGCAGAACTGCCCCGTAGGGTTTCCAAGGCTGTAAATCTTTACAGAAGCAGACTGTCACATCTTTATTTCAGAGAGTGGCTGGTGGGTTTGAACTGCCTTCCTTTTGATTAGTAGCTGAGTGATTAACCACTGCACCACCAAGGCTCCTAATATCCTAAAGTACATTTTTTAATATAGTTGACTATCCCACTTACCCAAGCCTCTATTATAAGATGTTATTTAAAACTTAGACAGTTATCAACTCCCAGTAAATTGAACATCGATATAACACTTTTTATGTAAGCTACCATTTGTATTCCAATTTTGGAAAGTGACCCAATAATGGCTTTGTTAAAGCATAAAGATGTCACTCTGAAGACTAAGATGCACCTAATCCAAGCCATGATATTTTCAATAGCTTCGTATGCATGTGAGAGCCGGACAATGGATAAGGAAGACCGAAGAAGAACTGATGTATCTGAATTATGATGTTAGCAAAGAATATTGAATGTACCTTGAACTACTAGAATGAACAAATCTGTCCTGGAAGAAAGAGCCAGAAAGCTCCTTAGACATAAGAATGGTCAGACTTTGTCTCTTCTGCTTTGGTCATGTTGTCAGAAGGGACCAGTCCCTTGAGAAGGGTATCATGTTTGGAAAAGTAGGAGGTCAGCAAAAAAGAGGAAGATTCTCAATGAGGTGGACTGACACGGTGGCTGCAACAAGGGGCTCAAGCACACAAAGGATTGTGAGGACAGCGCAGCAGTGGGCAATGTTTTACTCTGATGCACAAAGGGCCGCTATGAGTTGGAACCAACCCAATAGCACCTAACAACAACAACCATTTGTATTCCAATTTTGCAAAGTGACCTAAAAAAGTCCTTTATGGCATCAAATCCTGGGTTCAAATCCTGGGGCCCTCACTAGCTGCCTTCTTGACTTCTAGGATCCCCTTACTCTGCAACGATTTCACTTCTGTATCTTCTTATGCATCGTTCAATCCTGCTTATGTGAAAAACATTTACAAAATGGCTTTTAAAGAGAGTGCAGTTACTCTGGTGATAATACAGATATAGATTTGTTCTTGCAGCTATCAAACATTTCTATTTTTTTTTTCAAGCAGCATTTGATGATGTCCTGAAAATATAATTAGTGGTAGCCCTGTTTTACAAGCAGTTGTTTTGCCTTCAAGCTTTTCTCTTTCTCCTTAATTTTCCCTTTCAACGTAAGGAGTTTCAGAAGCAGAGGAAAGTAGACATAAATTCTATACAAGTCCCTGTAATTCTCTGACATAACTCACTGGATATGGCCATGATTTACAAAGCTAGTCTTTGAGCAGTTTTGTTTTAATTAATGCCTTCAGGATTTAGAGTATAAATATGATTCTAAGATATTTTAACCATCATTGTAAAAAACAAAGTGGCCTGATTCACTGCCTTAGTAAAGCCAGCACCTCACTGTGTCTAATGTCAATAATTAGGGGCCTGCTTCATACTTATGGAAAATGCTACAACATTTTGGTCATATGGAGCCCAATGAATTCAGACTGATGAAAAGCACTGTGCTTGGCTTTATCCTTCATGGTAAGGACTCTGATGGAATTTAGAAATTCTTCTCCCATAATCTACTGTGTCCCTTCTGCCAAACTCATAAACAAGGAGCTAAAAATATGACGTTGACAAGAACCACAGAGACATTAAAAACACACACACACTCAGCAAACAGCCACACGGTCATCCCCAATGTCTTTCCTACTTTGAGAGTACATTCCTCCCCCAGAGTCTTTCTCATCCATGGTAGACCTCATAAGGTACAGTCAGGTAGTCAGCTTTCATTCTGAGTGAAAGGGAAGACTGCAGGATTTCGAGCAGAGAAGTGACATGATTTGACTTAGGCTTCAGAAGGCTCACTTTACCTGCGATGGTGAGACAGGCCTGGTGGAGGTTGAGGCTAGACACAGAAGCTCTGTTAGGAGGCCGCTGCAGAAACTCCTCTGGATGTGCGAGCAAGTGCTCAAGATGAGTTTTGTTTTGATTTTGGTGAAGCATTTGCAATGCAACAGTTTAGAAAACCATATTACATAACCTACTGAATAATCTCTGATGTCCTAGCCATTTCAAATCATGTGCATTCTGTCATGTTAAGCTGGAAAGATCACTGTGATCAACGGCACTTGCTATTAATTTCAAGGGCAGGGCTGAAGGAAAAGTAGGCAGTGACAGGAGACTCTGAGTCGCTCCCAATCAGCTGCTCCAGGGTCCTGACACAGTAAATAAACAGCTCTACCCTGGGCAAGCAGAGCCACGTCAGGGACCCCGGAAAGCGCCGTGCCAGGCTGTGGCTGTGGCTGTGGCTGCGGCTGCGGCTGTGGCTGCATGGACAGCAGGCTCTGTCCTGACTGCAGACGACAGATCCTGCCCCTGCGACAGGCCGGAGGGGCTGGCTTCCCACCCAAGCAAAGCGAGTGTGAGTGCTCATGCTCTGAGTTACTTCCGCCCTGCTTACTGTCCCCGCTTGAGATGATGTGCTTATTTTTAGCCATCATGTGATTCTTCAGTATTTTCCAGGCTCTGCTTGACTCACTCTGGTTTCATAGAATTTTTCATAGGAAAAAAATAAAAATGCAGGAAAGAGCTCTCCATTTTGAAACGGCTCAAGCGTAAACAATTCTGACTTTTAAATCATATTTGAACATGGTATATATTTCTTTCAATACACTTCTGACTTTTTATACCTTTCACAACTTGTTAGGAAATTAAATCGGTTTTGGGTACAAAATCTAATCACCATTTTAGTTCAAATCCTCATGTTTAAACTGTTTCCAGAGCAAAAGAAATGGTGAGGACCCTCCCTCCTCCATAACAGCCACACCCATCAGCATCCGAATGATAATTTAGGGGAGCACCTACTTGTCAGTTTTCTGCAGCATTAGAAGAAGGTAGTGTTTGAGAGGGGGTGGTTGGAAAGAGCTGAGCAGACTGGGAATAAAGACACAGAGGTGTTACTATGACAATGGCATCATGGGTGTCAAGGCACTCCTGGCATTCGGCACTCATTTCACCAAGAACTAATAAACTAAGATGGCCACTTTGGGGAAAAATAAGTGGTTGATTACTTTATGAATATGTTGTCCCTTAGATGCTAGTCATAGTCTCCATTGACTTGTAATTGGTAAGACTAGGGCTCTAGGTTGTGTATCTAGGTTGTTTACTTGAGGCAAGTCTGTGGTGCTTCATTAACACTGTCTTTCCAGACTCCCTTGCAATGAGGGCCAAGGTCTCAGGCCACAGGGCAAGTCAGAATTCAGGGAAGTGAGAACCTAGGGTAGAGCCCCATTTGAAGCATCCACTCTCCTTTACTAACCCTAATCCGCAGGGGCCAGTGTTCTCTGCTTCTACCAACCAAGTGCCAAGCTAGAAATCTTGCATCATTCATCCTTGGCTTCACTCTCCCTTTTACTTTCCATAGCTACTTAATCAAGTTTTGTTGACTGTACCTCCTTAAAGCGCCACAATCCACATGGCCATTCCATTCTTTCAGGCCATCATCCTCTCCCCATGGTTTGCTGCCATAGCCTCTTAGTGAGTCTTCTGGACTGTAATTGTGTTCTCTACACTGCAAACCTCCCAACTGGCCCCATTACAAAATGTATACCTCTGTGATGAACAGACCTAAGATGACTTCCTCACAATGATCTCCACCTCCTGTTGTTCACACCTTTGTGTCATCCCCTCTCCTTGTGTGTGGGTGAACCCTGTGACTTGCTTTGAACCTACAGAATATGGAAAATGTGATAGGATGTCACACCCACAATTATCTTTCTGCAGCTATGGCTCTATCTTGTTAGCAGACATGCTACAGAGATTTCCTTACTGGCCTTGGAGAAGTAAGTTGCTGTGAAAAACAGCTCCTGCTAGAAAATCCCATGGAACTGAGAGCTGCATCCAGCCTTAGTCCTGTAGCTGCAAGGAAACTGCCAAGAACCTGAAGGAAGCTGGAAGAGAATCTTTCCCCATTTGAGCCTCTGATGAGGCCATAGACTCAGCAGACACCTGGATCGCCCACTGGTGAGACCCTAAACCAGAGAGAGAACCCAACTATTCTGGTTACCTAGTGCCACTCTGACAAGACTGTATTACAAACGGGATGACCTTAACAAACAGGAGTTTATTCTCTTACAGTCTGGGCGAAAGCCTCTCAACCTTGGGGTTCAGTTCTGCCTCCTGCTCCCAGCCCACTGGAGCTAGACACTTTTCTTCACTCAGACAGCTGCTGGCTGCTGAGACTGACAAACCCAAGGTTGACTAGTAAAAAGGCACAGTCCCGATATTAACAAACCACATGGCAGGCCATTAAGTCCATTGGAAGTCCCAAGGTTGACAGAGCACGTTAGGCTGCTGCTGCTGAACAATGAGACAGCTACATGCAGGGTCCAAGCGTGCCATAAACTCGAGACTATCCCCAAGGTTTCACCTTATTTACAGGAAGCAGACCATATCCCAAAGACAGCTACTCAGCTGCTGTGGTAGATTCCACCATGGAGCTGATTGCCAGTCTCATCATGGGGAATAACTACCACCAGCTGCCCAGCCACTCAACCAGGCCCAGCCAAGCTGAGACAAACATAACCACCACACCACCCAAGCTGTGCCTGGACTTCAGAAGCTATGAGATAATTCATGTGTTTTCAGCTGCTAAGTCTGTGGTAATTTTTTGCAACCGAAGATCTCTAATATGATCCCTTAACCTATTACACAAGGGCCCTGCTTACCTCCGTAGCCTCATGTCTCAACATTCATTCTGAATGACAAGCATTTTACCAAACAGAGCACATTCTCTCTTGACTTCAACTTCCTGTTCTTTCTGCCTGGAATACTCTTTCTCACACCCTTTACTTGGTTAACCTGTACGCATTCATTAAATCTTCGTCAGACCTCACTATTGCCAAGAAATCTTTCTAGAATATGCAAGACAGGCTCAGGTGGTTTTTCTATATACACCCTGACAGTACTCACCTCATTATATTCCTATTGTCTATTTGTTGGCAGGCTTCCCTACATGGCTGCAACTTCTTTGAAAGCAGAGGCCCTGTCAGTCACTGTTTATCATTAGAACATCATACAGTGCCTCAAGAAGTATTTGTTGAGAGATTAAATAAATGAAGAACTCAATTACAGCTCTCACAAAGAGGAGGAGGAATCCCCACACCAGTTACTGCTGTTTCAGAGATGTTTCCTAATCTACTGTGCAGTGCACCAAGCTCCTTTCTAAGCTACAGCACAAGCGTTTCTGAGGCGATGGAGACGCCTGGAGCACTTCAAACATTTCTGCAATGGCTTATGTATCCACCTTCCTCGATGCAAACGGACACTGCAGTGACTGATTTTAATTAAATCCAATGATTATGACATGAGAACCTTCTATACATCAGGTAATCCAAAAGACTAGTTAACAATTTTCTCTGTATCATACAATGACTGAACAAGACAGAACTGGCACATACTTTATTGAATTTCACCCAATTCAAAGGGATTCTAGAAAATTCTACAGCCAAAACCATTTTCTGTTCCTGCCCAACAACCAAGTGACAAAGACAGGCACTGACAATAAAGAGAAATAGGTTCACTGGTAATCTGTTGTATTCTGCTTATAGAAAATGAGAATAGGTGCTAAGTCCTTTGAGGCCTGTGAAAAGGTTTGCTGTCAGGCCGAGAAGCAAAACGCTGTTATTCTACCTATGGAGAGGAAAGGGGTGTTCCATTAGAGTAACCTGGGGAATGTATAGTTTCAGAACCAATTAATATTTCAGCATATAGAAGGAGCAGCTGTACAATGACCTGATACTATTCATGAAAGGACCCAATGCTGTTTCAAAAAGCGCCACAAACTTGATACATATTTCGTTCGCTTCCCAGGTGCAGCTGGGAAAACAACGGAGGCCATGAGCCTCTTCCACTGGGTCCTGTGTGAGGAGACGGCGTATGGCATGCTCAAATACATGCCAGTTTTGTCTGAGGGGCTTCCTCTTCACTTTGAAATGACCCAGACCATTTACTCAAAGAGTTAATAAATAGATGGATTTAAGAAGTCAGAAATTAGTAATCCTACTAGTGTAGGGCTCAGTATTCTAGGCTTTATATAAATTTCTGCTTTGGGGCTGACAAAAGGCCTGAAACAAGTGGGTTAACATTTCCTCCATTTATAAATGTCGGCAAAACGTAGTAACTCTCACTCTCTTACCCAAGAGCCTTTTTCAAGAATGAAGGAGAATGTTCTTGATTTTTTTTTAATGGTATCCAAATAGAACTTCATGTGCTCTGTTGTTTGAAGTCTTAGCGACACTACTGTTGTTGTTGTTGTTAAGTGCCATAGAGTCATCTCCGACTCACAGCGACCCTATGCACAGCAGAACGAAACACTGCCCAGTCCTGAACCAGCTCCACAATTCTTTCTACACTTGAGCCCATCGCCACTGCCACCATGTCAATCCACCTCATTGAGGGCCTTCCCCTCCTTCGTTTACCCTCCATCTTACCAAGCATGACATCCTTCTCCAGGGAATGGTTGTAGAGCTTTCTATTTCCTCCAAATATTATGTAATTTGAATTTCACTTATAAAAATGTACTGTGGATCCAAACAGTTGGGAGGAGATAATATAAAACAAGCCATATCTATGCTAGTTTTGAGGCACTATAATGTAATGGCTAAAGAGCATGGGCTCTGGAATCAGTGTCTACCTTCACATCTTAGGTCCCCTACTTCCTAGTGTGTGACCTTGGCAAGTTACTGAACCTCTCTGTGCCTCAATTTCCTTAACTCTAAAAGTGGGGTAATTATACTACCTATTTTTTTTAGGATTATTGTGAAGCTAAATTGAGTTAATACATATTAAGTGTTTTGAACAACAGCAGGCACTTAGTACATGCTCAATAGTTCCTATTTATTAATATTTTTAATAATAAATATTGACAACCCATTCAATATTTTAAGTTTTCCTTTTCCTCAACTTTCATGAAAAAATACATTCACATCAGATTTCGATTTTAAGAGTTTATGCAATAACAGCACCACAACACTATATAGGGTTTTTGATTTCTAAGCTTTTTAAAATCCAAAGTTTTTTAAGGGGGGGAGAAGGTATATTTGATTCGAGAAAGCCAAGACAATTAAAACTTGCAAACTGAATCAGTAAATCATCTTCTGTCAAAGATACAGGCTCAGTAAGCGAAAAAGCTGAGATGGAAATGAAAAATGCATGGCTCCTCCTAAGAAGGCACCCTGGATTCTCCCACAGACACTGCAGGAGATTAGTATCCAAAGCTTCTGAATTCTTCATGACCCTTTTCTCCTCTCTGTACCCAATATTCCAAATTCACGGATATTTAGTAGCCTGGCAAGGCAGAGCACTGCTAATATTTTATGCTGTGGCTTCCTCATTATTATGGGTAAAGAAATGTAGTATTGATTAATCTATCAGAGGAAAAGTATCCCAATGCCCAACAATGTTATCTTAAATATCTTGCATACGATATAGATATATAACTATACAGATATATAACTGGAAGACGAAACTACTGGTATCACTCTCCTTCATGGAGTGGGAGACCTCCTCTAAGAATTTATTTAATCAAGCCACCATTATAAGTGTTTCCGTCCATTTTCCCTAGGTTTAAATGTAGCTAAGGGAGCAGCCATTAAGTAGCATGCAGCTCAGCAATGAGACGGTTTCTTAAAATAAATAGGCCAAGGGGATGCAATGCTGGTGTAGGGCAGGGGATGATGAAAGATACAGACACTGGTTTGTACAATAATGAGAAGTACTAACATTTATTTGCAAAGTCATCTTGCTAATTACAGAGCCGGAGGGAAAAAAAAATGCATCTCTTCTTTGTTCTGAGTAGAGACTGCATGATACCTGAAAATCAATGTTTGATTTTTAAAGAAATAAGTAGGTAGATGGGTAGGAGGATATGTGAATATGTGACTGGGGACTGACACAGCAGCATTAAGCAGGTATTTCTTAGGAAGTCATAAGAATAAACAAGTTTGCCTCACTTGAGGAGAGACCATGAAGGAACAAGAAGGGTGTCTGTTCATACCCTGTGGTAGTCAAACGTCATCGTGGACTATTTGGTTTCAAGTCTCTGATGATGGCTTTGATGTGAGACCAACGTTTATGGTTCAAGGCATATGAAGACTTGCATCTTAGTAATAAGAAAAAAAGAAGTCTTGCAGAAAAGTACAGGTCTGAGAAATGCAAGTGAAGGTTAGGACCCTTGAATGGTATTTAACTTCTTGAGTATTTTTCTCTTGGACTCTAACTGAGTTAACTGCCTGTTAAAACAAAAACACCAACACTGTTTGGAGCAATATAACAAAATCCAACAGATGTCCAGGACATAATTTGAAATTACTTGAGATATGAAGATTTGAAAAAATGTGCCATTCATTGTCTCAGGAAAAGATAATCAACATGTGGCAATTAGGAAGTTACCAGGATGCTGAAATTAGCAGACAAGAACTTTAAACAGCTATCATAACCATGTTCAGGGAGTACAGAAAAATGTGCTTATAATGAATGAAATTAAAAAAAAAAAAAGCAAAAAAAGTTAAAAATTGTAAAACAGAGTAGGTTAAATAAAAAGTGCCCGTAACAGTGAAAAAAAGAAGGTGACATGAAAAAGGGAGGGTAACCTTGTAGATCAATGGAAATCATCTTCACTAAGGAGAGAGAAGATAGACTGGAAAAAGGTGAACAGTCCCTCAGGGACCAGGGAAATAAGTTCAAAAGTATGGATAAACCCAGTCTCAAAAGGACAGGACACAGAGAATGGAGCTGAAAATGTATTTTAAAATACAGAGGCTGAAAACTTCTCAAATATGGTAAAATATATCAATTTAAATATTCAAACAGTTAAACAAACTCCAACACAGGATAAATTAAGAGAGAATAATGAATAGAAACATCACACCAGACCTGAAGGGCAACTAGGGGCCATAGTCTCAGTGGTTACACCCGGCTCCATTGGACCAGCAAACCTGGTCCCCACCTTCTTTTTTTTTTTT
>NW_006921728.1:4580470-4619952 GCF_000298275.1 Orycteropus afer afer | reverse complement strand
TACTAGTGCTGGAGCAAGATGGTATCTCATTGTTGTTTTGATTTGCAAGATAAACTCTTGAAGCACCCAGAAAAAAATGACATGGTCCTTAAAGGGGAAGAATGATTCGCACAAACTTGGACTTCTTACCACAAACTATGGAGGCCTTAAGACAGTGAAACATCTTTAAAGTGCTTTTTTAAAAAAACCATCCCAGAATTCTTTATCTAGTGAAACTATCCACCAAGAAGAGGGTGAAATAAAGACATTTACAGAAAAAGGAAAACTAAAAGAATCTTTTGCCATTGGACTTGCACTATAAAAGATGCTAAAAAGAGTCCTTCGGTTTGAAAAGAAATGAAACCAATAGGATACTCAGATGCTTAGGAATGAGTGGATATTATAACTGGAAGAAGTATAAAAAATAAACTACTTTTTTTCTTAGTTTCTTTGTACTAAACATGATTGTGTAAAGCAGCACTAATAGACATAATGAGCAGCTCTGGTGGCATGGTGCCTAAGGCATGACTGCTAACCAGAAGATTGGCATTTCAAACCCACCAGCCACTCCACGGAAGGAAGACTAAGCAACCTATTTCTGTAAAGATTTATCCCCTTGGAAACCCAATGGGGTCGCTATGAATTGGGGTCAACTCGATGGCACTGAGTTTGGTTTTTTGGTTTTTGGTTAATAAAGCCAAAAAATCAAACTCACTGCTGTCAAGTCGATTTAGCTCAAAGGAACCCCTCCTCAGGTTTCTGAGGCAGTTATCTCTACAGAAGTAGATTGCCCAATCTTCCTTCTGAGGAATGGCTGGTGGGTTTGAACCACCAGCCTTAAGTTAGTAGCCACCCCAAATAAGTAAAAAGGAAATGATGACATTAAATTATAATATGAACAAAATATTATAATTTCTATCTGTAATTAATATATTTTAAAAATTACATTAATTACTGATAGAAATTGTATTTCGTTATTATAATTAATGTCATTGTTTAAAAAATGAGATATTTTACATTTTTTAATAGTAAATTTTCTAAATCCACTGTGCATTTTATGCATATAGCACATCTTAATTTGAAATATGCACATCTGAAGTGTTCAATAGTTACCATACTGGACGTATGAGTTTAAAACAAAAGTTATGGCACTGTCTTGTGGGGTTTAAAATGTGTATAGATGTAATACATATGGCAATTATAACTATATGTATGGTGAGGGGTTGCAAGATTTCCACATTTTTCATGCAGCAAAAAAATCAAACTCACTGCCGTTGAGCTGTTTCCAACTCATAGCGACCCCTCCTTGGGTTTCTGAGGTGGTAGCTCTATGGAAGTAGGTTGCCCAATCTTCCTTCCAAGGAGTGGCTGGTGGGTTTGAACCGCCAGCCCTCTGACTAGCAGTCCAATCCCTTAGGCACTACACCACCAGAGCTCCCTATTTTTTATGAAGTGGTACAATATTAGTTTTAAGTACACAGGTAATCCCTGTCACGACATATTCGAGTTATGACAAATCACATTTACGACCATCTGTTTATTTGTTTTTTACATCTTATTGTAATATGTTGCAGTGTCATTTGCCAACGTTATTGATCTCAAATGTTCACTCACAGAAGTTCAATTTTATGATTTACTGTTTTAAACACTGCTAGACTTATAAAGATATTGGTAATATAAGGCATTAATAATGAAAATTTTTAAAAAATGATACCAGAACTTAGAGCAGAACTGACTTACAACAGAGTTGTTGGAATGGAACCCTTTTGTAAGTCAGGGACTATGTGTACAGAGAAAAGAACATACATTGTAGTCCTTACAGTAACCACTAAAAAAGTCAATGCAAAGGGGTATAGTTAAAAGATAACAGATACATTAAAATGGAATTCTAAAAAATATTTTAAAAATTCAGAAGACGAAAGGAAAGGAAAAACAGAAACAAAAGATGGAAGAGACAAACAGAAAACAAATGGTAATATGTTCTTGATATCTTCCCATAATTCATCTGGCTTTCAGTTGTTGGTGTTCAATGCATCAAATCTATTCTTTAGATGATCTCTAAATTCAGGAGGGATATATTCAAGATCATACTTTGGTTCTCTTGGACTTGTTTGAATTGTCTTTAACTTCAAGTGGAATTTGCATATGAGCAGTTGATGGTCTGTTCCACAGTCAGCTCCTGACCTGGTTTTGGCTGAAGATATTGAGCTTTTCCACCACCTCTTGCCACAGATGTAGTCAATCTGATTCCTGTGTGTTCCATCTGGTGAAGTCCACATGTACACCCTCCGTTTGTGTTGTTGAAAAAAGGTGTTTGCAATGAACAAGTTGTTGGTCTTGCAAAATTCTACCATCCAAGTTCCAGCATTATTTCTGTCACCAAGGCCAAATTTTCCAACTACCGGTGATTCTTCTTTGTTTCCAACTTTTGCATTCCAGTCACCAGTGATAATTAACACATCCTGATTGCATGTTTGGTCAATATCAGACTGTAGAAGCTCATCAAATTCTTCAATTTCCTCATCTTTGGCTTTGGTGGTTGGGGCATAAATTTGAATAACAGTCATATTAATGGGTCTTCCTTGTAGGCGTATGAATATTATCCTATCACTGACAGCATTGTATTTCAGGACAGATCTTGAAACATCCTTTGTGATGATGAATGCCACCCCATTCCTTTCCAAACTGTCATTCCCGGCATAGTAGATCATATGGTTGTCTGATTCAAAATGGTCAAAACCAGTCCATTTCAGCTCACTAATGCCAAGGATATCAATCTTTATGCGTTCTATTTCCTTTTTGACAACTTCCAATTTTCCTAGATTCATACTTCGTACATTCCATGTTCCGATGATTAATGGATGTCTGCGACTGTTTCTCTTCAATTTGAGTGGTAACACATCAGCAAATGAAGGTCTTGAAAGCTTTCTCTTTTCCATATGAGTAAGGCTGGGTTTACTCAGATGTTGCAGCTCTTTCCCAGTCCTATTTTGAGAGCCTTTTAGCCTAAACGGACTATTCCTAAAGGTGCGTGGTAATGTACCAAACACTGTTTCTTTGCTATTCATAAGGTTTTCCCTGGCCAATTCTTTGAGAAGTGGATGGCCTCTTCCTTCTTCCTAGTCTGTCTCAGTCTATAAACTGGGCTGTTACCTGTGTACCAGGTGCATCTCGCTGGGTTTTAAACACCAGAGGCTCAGCCTCAAAACTCACGTCTACATGTCACCACAGTAGGACAAACCAACAGCCAAGTTTGTCTTGCTGTTGGAGACCTCTCGTATCACCCCCAACTGGGTCCCTGTGGCTGACTGTACCTCTCTCTGGCTTCCTGGCTTTTAATCCCCTTTCTCCTGCTCTTTTGCCCTGCTGTTTTGTGCGTCCCTGAGTTGCCCCTGGGGCTGAATGCTCCCCTGTCCAAGTTCCTGGCTTGTATCCCCTTTCTCCTGCTCTCCAGTCCTGCTGCTTTGGGCAGGCCTGAGTTTCCTCTCCTCACCTAATCCCTTTGGCTGATTGCTCTTATCTCTGGCTTCCTGGCTTTTACTTCCCTTTCTCCTGCTCTTCCGGCCTGCTGCTTTGGGTGTCCCTGAGTTGTCTCTCCTCACCTGTAACCCTGGGGCTCACTGCTCTTCTGTCCAGGTTCCTGGCTTTTATCCCCTTTCTCCTGCTCTTCTGGCCCACTACTTTGGGCGGGCCTGAGTTTGTCTCCTCACCTAATCCCTTCGGCTGATTGCTCTTCTCTCTGGCTTCCTGGCTTTTAATCCCCTTTCTCCTGCTCTTCCCACTTGCTACTTCGGGCATCCCTGAGTTGTCTCTTCTCTCCTCACCTGTAACCCTGGGGCTGACTGCTCTTCTGTCCGGGTTCCTGGCTTTTATCCCCTTTCTCCTGCTCTCCCCGCCTGCTACTTTGGGCATCCCTGAGTTGTCTCTCCTCACCCATAACCCTGGGGCTGGTAATATAGTAGATCTAAATCCAAAAAAACCAATAATTACATTAAACACTAATGGAATGAACACTCCAATTTAAAGACAGAGATTATGAGAATGAATAAAAAAGTAAGACCCAATTATAAGCTTTCTATAAGAGATACAAGGAGCCCTGGTGGTACACTGATAAAATGCTGAGCTGCTAACTGAAAGGGAAGGTTGGCAGTTCGATCCTACCAGCTGTTCTGCTCCATGGGAGAAAAGATCTAGCAACCTGTAGAGACTGAAATCTAGAAAACCATATAGGGCAGTTCCACTCTGCTGTGACTCTGATTAGATAGCACAGAACAAGAAATACACTTTATGTATAAAGATAAAGATAGGTGGAAAGTTAACCTACCATAGAAAAATGATTTACCATGCAAACAGTAAGCATAAGAAAGCTGGAGGGGCTATATTAATATCAAATAAAACAGACTTCAAGACAAAGAGTATCATCAAAGACAAAAAGGGACACCAAACAATAATAAGAGGGCCAACTCATCAGGATGATTTAATAATCATAAATGTGTATGCATCTGATAACTGAGCCTCCAAATACATAAAACAAAAATTGAGAGAATTAAAGGAAGAAACAGATAATTCCATGATCATAGCAGGAAATTTTCATACTCTCTTCTCAGCAATTGTTAGAACTAGACAACAACAAAAAAATCAGTTTAAACATAGAGAATCTGAATAATGCTATCAACCACCTTGGCCTAACTGGTATTTGAAAATATTACTCCCAACATGGTACACTCACAAAGAGAGGATAGTCTGGGCCATAAAACTAAGGCCAGTTAACTTCTGTTAATTGTTACATTTCACAAACATGTAAATGCCCCCAATAAAACAAATATAACTCTTCTTTCCCAAAAGAAGGTGACAGGTGAGGCTTAACTAACAAGTGCTCAAGTGATGCTCAAACACTGCTAAACAAAGGAATGAACCAGTGACCACACCACACTTTTAAGGTTGCACAAATAGCCTTCCAAACAAACAAACCCCATTGCCCTTGAGTCGATTCTGACTCAGAGACTCTATACGACAGAGTAGAACTGTACCATTTAGGCTTTCCAAGGCTGTAAACGTTTACAAAAGCAGAATGCCACATGTTTCTCACCAGGAATGGCTGGCCACTGAGTGCCAACTGCTGACCTTTTGGTTAGCAGCCAAGTACTTCATCACTGTGCCTCCAGGGCTCCTATGAACTAGCCTTAAAGAACCTCAAATTAAAGGTACTGAGGGTGAGAGTATCTAAATATTCAACACATTTCTTGAAAAACACTGTTAGGATTTATTCAAATCTGGATCTATCATGGACTTAATTATGATTGTTCAAATGGCTTTTTCTATTGTACTTCTTAGGCTGTTTCCTTTTTGAAATTGCCTTTCAGATGTTGAGATGTGAAGGCTGAAACACTGATGTCCCTGAAGAAAAGAGAAAGCTCCAAAGATAAAATTCCCATAGCAACTCTAAATCCATCACACTGTATTTGCATATGGGAGTTTGGTTTAAACATGTTAATATATGGGGATGTTCAATGTGTCTAAGCTGTGGTTGCTATAGGAACCATAACTTCGAATTTCCTTTTAAGTTTAGCAAGTGCTCACACATAAAAGCTGATGCCCTTAGGCAGCTATCTCAACTTGCAGATATGGCTTGGAGCAATGAATTTACAAACATCATGATTCATGATGATAGATGCAATTAATAGACACCTATCATTTTGAAATTTTAATGGTTGGGGGATCAAAGACAATTCTTTAGAATGCAGACAGATAAAACTCACCAGGGAGTCAGCTACCTCTTATGTGATACCTCTGCTTAGGCCAAAACTTGTTATAGTCCAGGTAAGTCACCTCTGAATTCAAAGAAGAAAAGTCTTATATTGTCCTGGAATGGCAGAAAAATCCAGCACATTCTCACAAAACCAGCAGACTGTATGATGCAGTAAAAGTACTTTTTTGTTTTCCTTATTAATATAAACCCAAACCAAACCCACTGCCAGCGAGTGGAGTCCGATTCACAGGTACCCCTTTCGTGGTTCTGAGGTGGTAAATTTAAGTAGATTGCCTCATCTTCCTTCTGCGGAGTGGCTGGTGGAATTGAACCACCAACATTCTGGTTAGCAGTCAAATGCCTTAGGCACTGTGCCACAAGAGCTCCTTCCTTGTCAAAATAGATGGCAAACAAAAACAAAAAAAAACCCACAGCAGTTGCTTCAAGTTGATTCTGACTTATGATGACCCCACGGGTGTCAGCGCAGGACCGCTCCATAGTGTTTTCAATGGCTGTGATCTTTTGAAAGTAGATCACCAGGCCTTTCTTCTGAATTGTCTCGTGGTGAATTTGAACTACCAAACTTCCAGTTGGTAGCTGAGCAGTAATCCTTTGTCCCACCCAGGGACTCCTAATACAGCGTCCTCTCTTAATTAGCAACACGTGGATAATCCATTCCATGACCACTTTTTCCACTCTAATGTAGCCTCTTTGCCATACATGATGTATTTAAGCTGCCACTTACTGCTCTTAACTCATTATAATCAGGACTTGCAAGTTACTTTTAGTATTAGCCTAAGGAACTAAGTTGGGTGAGATAAATGCTCTGTGAAATGAATCAAGTATTCAAAGCCAAAAATAAAAAAATAATTGAGGCTCTGTTTTCAATCATACCAGTCACTAATGCAGACAATTAAGAAATGACCAAGGCTTAGAGGCAAGAACAGAAATTACTGCTGTTATGGACCTGTTACCACTGTGCGGGAAGTATGACATAAATATGGATATACATATTTCCCAGACAGCTGACCATCAATTCATTATACACTTTAATTTGTCTTAAATTTTGGATGGACAAAATCAGACTTGTGTTTAAAGAAGATGGCCTTTCAGAACACAGGCAGGGAGACCAGTTTAGAGAGTATAAAAATAGTTCGTGGTGGAGATGATTCAGGGTCAACATTATAAATAGAGAGATATAAGAGACCCGTAAGAATTAGAAGGGACCTTAGAGAATGTCATTTACGGTGAGCTGATGTCTTACATACCCTTGGGGGCCAATGAGAGGCAGGGAGCTATGTGATTCTGTAATAAAGATCCCAGGCTACTCCACTGTTTAGTAAGATTTTGTTTTTTGGCTCTTCATTTACTGATGCCGGTACTTTTTCATTGGTACCAGTGTACTCCTTGTCATAAGAGAAATCAGATCCTCATGATTATGATAATTAGGCCTAAATCAGGAAAGTAAATAGACTTTGGGTAAGTACACTAGGAACTGTCTCAGGAGTAAAGAGGAAAGTGTCGGACTTCATAACCGATTGACAACACCTATTGTAACTTCTGGAGCTCTTAATTGTGCCCATGAGGAACCTATACATAGATCTAGAGGCAGACATTTGAACAGAACAAGCGATATTACAAGGCTTAAAATCAGGAAAGATTTGCATCAGGGTGGTATCTTTTTACCACACTTATTCAAACTGAATGTGAGCAAATAATCTCAGGAGATGGATGATATGAAGAACATGGCATCAGAATTGGAGGAAGGCTCATTAACAACCTGTGATATGCAGATGATACAACCTTGCTTGCTGAAAGCCAAGAGGACTTGATGAAGACTGACGCTGTCCAAGGATTTCATTTTATCTGCATCTACAATCAGTGCCCATGGAAGCAGCAGTCAAGAACACAAATGATGCACTGCATTGGGCAAATGTGCTGCAAAAGACCTCTTTACACTGTTAAAGAGCAAAGATGTCACTTTGAAGACTATGGTATGCCTGACCCAAGCCAGGGTATTTTCAATAGCCTCATATGCATGTGACAGCTGGACAATGAATAAGAAAGACAGAAAAAGAAGGAATGCCTTTCAATTGTGGTGTTGGTGAAGAACAGTGGATATACTGTGGAATGCCAGAAGAATGGACAAATCTGTCTTGAAAGCAGCACAGCCAGAAGGCTCCTTAAGAAGGGAAGACAGTGAGACTTTGTTTCACGTACTTTGGTCATGTCATCAGGAGGGACCAGTCCCTGGAGAAAGGCATCATGTTTGGTAAAGCAGAGGGTCAGTGAAAGAGAGGAAGACCCTCAAAGAGAAGGACTGATACAGTGGCTGCAACAAGGGGCTCAAACACAGCAACAACTGTGAGGATGGCATAGGACTTGGCAGTGTTTCATTCTACTGTCCACAGACCCAAACCACTGCCATCGAGTTGATTCTGATGCATAGAGACCCCTGTTATATTTCCAAGGTGGTAAATCTTTATGGAAGTAGACTGCCTTATCCTCCTCACGTGGAGTTGGTAGGTTTGAACCTCTGACCTTCTAGTTAGCAGCCAAATGTCTTATCCACTATGCCACCAGAGCTCCTTGCTGTACACAGAGTCATTATGAATTGGAACTGACTCCATGGCACCTAACAACAACACTGTGACTCTTAAGGAGCCCTGGTGGTCCAATGGTTAAACGGTTGGCTACTAACCAAAAGGTTGGTGGTTCAACCTACCCAGTGGCTCTTTGGGAGAAAAGACACGTCAATCTGTTCCCTAAAAGATTACAGCCTAGAAAACCCCATTGGGCAGCTGTCCTCTGTCATACAGGGTTTCTATGAGTCAGAATTGACTTGCCAGCACCCAACAACAACAAGAAATTGTGACTCTTATATAAGACATTTGGCTTCCATTTTCTTAAGTGTGTTCCCAGTAGTCTAATACATGACTTCTAGAAAAATAAGGTCACACTGTATTTACAGGAGTCTTTTTCTTATTATAGCTTTTTAAATAATGTTCTATCTGTATACTTTGCTGTAATTTTTTCCAGTATAGTCTGACTACTGTACAAAGTCCAATAGTTACAACATATTTTATTAAAAAGTGAATGACTGGTTGGACTTTTGAAAATATCCTTTTCTCCTAATTAAGGCAAAAGAGGTGAACCAATTAGTATTGAGAACACAAGTCACAGGAATAATTACCTTCTGGAACATTAGATTATTTTTATTTACTATCTGTTGACTTTAATGTCTGTCTTGAGCTTTGTTACCTGAGATGCTAAGCTCTGGAAAACACATATTTCACCTTCAGGCTTACCAACGTCCTTCCTATAAAAATGTTTCTCTGTGGGTTTTGTGGAAGATGAACGAGGGAATTTCTAGAAAACAAGGCCAAGGCAGCATAATGACAGCTCTGTTTGGAGAAGAGAGTGTTGGTATCAATGTGAAAAAATTTAAGTAGGTATTATGATTTTGTGGGAAAAAAATATTCTGAGGTCTATTTAATTTGTTACTAAACACTTGGAAAAGTGGCAGTTGAGTTTTAAGATTAATTAGTACATCGTTAACGGTGATAAAAAGGATTGAAGGACGGGAAATATCTAGCACCTTTGATTTTTCTTACTTCCTTTCCCTCCCGCTCCATCTGCCTCTCCACTTCCAAGCTCTGCACTGGACTCAACACTAGTCTTTTCCACCTCTAGCTCCTAGGAAAGTGGATGAAAAGTTGAAGGCCAAGTTGGGCCACCATATTATTTTTACTTTCCAAACTCTTTGTGGTTTAATTTTTATCCAATCCCTCCCCCATCATTTCTGATCCAGAAAAATAAGTATTTCTTCTCCTCTCCAAAGCTGTATCTTATGTCCTTGACCTCATTTTCTCCCTTTAGGTTCAGAGCCATGTCCCACCAATTTCCCCTCTTTATTTTCTCAGACCTTTCCACAGACTTCTTCTCTTAACTAACAAACCTGTTCATACTGCCTTAGTCTTAAACAAAAATAGACCAAGAAAAACACCACTCTCCTTCCAACTGTACTTTCTGAAGTTAGCATCAGATCTTGTCTTATACCAAACACCTTCTTCTTCCCTGACAATTTTGTTAGAAATGGTGTCTACCCAATGGTCCTCTAAGTTTATGTGAATGATCAGAATTCCCAGGTGTATGGTAGAGCTGACAAGGGGCAAGGTTGTGGTCACTGCTTGGTCACAGCCAGCTACCCAGAGAGACTGAGTAGTTGAACCTAAGGGCTTGGGACCATAGTCTCAGGGGACATCAAGCTCAATTGGCATAACATACTATACAAAACATTGTTCCACTTCCTACCTTGGCGAGTAGCGACTGGGATCTTAAAAGCTAGCAAGCTGCCATCTAGATGGAACGATGGGTCCCTCCTCATCCAGAGCAAAGAAGAATGAAGAAAACCAAAATTCATGGAAACAATTGGTCCTAGCGACTGGTACACCATCTGATCTGCAGCCTATACGACTATGAGACCAGAAGAACTGGATGGTGCCTGGCTATCACTGTTATCCACTTGGGAGGGGATCTATGTAGGAGATCCTGGATAGAGAGGGAGAAAAATGTGGAACAAAATTCAAAATCATTTGGAGGGAAAAAAAAAAGGGTAGGGGGACCAGGTTTGCTAGTCCAATAGAGCCTGGTGGAACCACTGAGACTATGGCCCCTAGCTGCCCTTAGGGTTTGGAACTGAACCCACACCTGTGGTTTCCAGCCAAACAAGTCTTAGACAGGCATATGAGTTGAACATTTACCTCAAGTAGATACACTCCTTGGAGAGAACAATCATGGGAGAAAGAAGGGCTGCTTATGCACAGGGAGACAGCTCAGGGGGCAGGAGCCCATGGAGGGATGGACACTGGGAGGAGGTAACTGGGGGGAGAAGGTGGGCAGGTAGCTGTTGTGTTGTTGTAAACTGTGGTCAATGTCATGAGGCAAAGTGTATGTGAACTGCTGTATGAAAAGTGAATTTGCTCTGTAAATCTTCACCAAATCACATAAAGAAAAATAAATTAAAAAAAAAAAAGATGGTGTCTACCCTTATTGCATTCACTCCACATTCAACATGGCCTTGTTAAATCTCTGCGACCTAGGTGAATACATTCAGCATTTTAATGGACTAATTCTTTGAAGGATTATTAATCACCTCCCAGGAGTCAGATTTCAGTGGCCTGTTTTCATGGTTCACCCTGTTTGATCTCTCCACAATTCATATATAGCATTGTTGGTAATTCTTCCTTCTAGAAATTTTCCATTGTTTGCTCTCTGATGCTGAGTGAGCTCTCCTGGTTTTCTTCCTGACGTTCATTTCTTTCTCAGCTTCATTTCTTTCTTACCCTTCAATGTATGCATTCCACAAAGATCTGTGCTTAGTTTTTCTTATTCTACATAGTCTCATCAATTCTACAACCCTAAAGATGGTTTTTATGTGGTCTCAATTTCCTTTCCTATAATTCATCCTTCAGCTCACTCCTGGTCCCATTATTCTACTGGCACACTCTTAAAGGTCCTCAGAGAGCTCCAGTAGACTCCTCCAGTCCTAATTTTGTTTGACTTGCCAGCAGATCGAGGCACTGTTGGCCATTCTACCTTCTTCTTTGGCTTTGCTGATACATCACTCCTCAATTCTCCTTCAGGCTTTCTGACCTCTTCTTCGTTTCCTAAGCTTGTCTCTCCTCTTCCACCCATTCATTCACCATTAGAGTTCCTCAAGGCACTCTCCCATTCTCATTTGGTATTCATTTCCAGCTTCAATTATATGGATACATGGAAGACTCACAACTGTTTATCTCTAGTCTACAGTTCTTTGCACTCTAGACACATGTACATGCAGCCATGCACACACACATATACAGCTAGCTGCCTACTTATATCTCCTCTTAGATATCCTAAAGAAATAAAATAAAAACAGCTCAGTACGCCTAAAATGAACTTATGATCTCTCCTCAAATCTGATTCTGTATCAGCACTTCCTGAACAATAACAACATCCACACAGTTGTGCAAGACAAACCAAGAAATCATGCTTGATACCACCTTCTCTTTTACCCCAATGTCCATCTGTCACCAATATCTACTCTATCTTTCCTTCTAACTATCTCTTAGAGTTGTCTATTCCCCTCTATCACCACTACCACTACTGTAAGTAGATGAGCAAGAATTCACTGAACACACACTTGAGAGAGTGTGTGTTCTCATATATGTGTACATACAGATTAGCAGGCCTATCCCTACTAAAGATAACAACATCTCTATGTTGTAGATAAGCAAATCAAGGTTAGGTAGGGTTACAGAATTTGCCCCAAGTGACAGGTGTGGTAATTTAAAACCAAGTCTGACTCCAAAGCCAGCAGCCATAGGAAAGAAAAATAAATTATAATATAAAGCTAATTATGTGAACATTAAAGAAACAAAAGAATAGCCTTTCTTTTCAGTTTTCTCACTGAAAAGATGACATTATTTGTGACAGTGATCATGCAATTACAGCATCCATGCCAGTGAAGGAAGGACACTAAACTTTCACAGATACCATTATCCTACACTCCCTCCAGCCAAACTTTTTGTTTTGTAAACTTCCAAAGGTGGAGAAAAACTGCAAGAATAGTAAAATGAATTATCTACATATTCTTCACCTAGACCCACCTATTGTTAACATATTGTCACTTCTGCTTTCCCTCTACCTAGACACACACACATGCGCTTTTTCCTAGAAACATGAGAATTAGTTTCCGACTCATATGTTAACCTGTCTTTTGTCTTTTGTGGGAGCTCTGGTAGCATAGTGCCTAAGGCACTTGACTGCTAATCAGAAGGCTGGCAGTTCAAACTCACCAGCCACTCCTTGGAAAGAATCTACTTCCACAGTCATACCTCCTTGGAAACCTAAGGAGGGGTTGTTACGAGTCAGGTCCAATTCCACGTCACATAACAACATAACAACATGTGTTTTGTATATTTTAAAAATAATGCCAGATTTCTAATGCCTCAGCCCCCTGGAACACAGCTATGAATTCAGTAACAAGAAAAACCAAAACCAAGACCAAAACCTTCTGAACAGAAAGGAAAACTGTAATTATAAAGCTATTACTACTTATCGAGGACTGTTAACCATCTCACATCCATGACGACTGGACACAGACTGTGAAGAAGGAATTTATATTATTCACAAAATTAAGGTAATTGATTTAGCAAGCTTGAACAATGCTTTTCATGTTTGAGATGGGAACAAAATGGTCTCCTGAAGGTGTCATTATTTAACCATCCAGTGCCATAACTGGTGTTTATAACAACAACACTAATTTTGTAAGAACACATTCTGCTTGACAAAGTCTGCTTTTTATGGCAAGGATTTTATGAATATTTTATATTTCATTATTATTTACACACAACTATTTAAAGTATAGTGCCTAAGGCACTTAACTGCTAACCAGAAGGCTGGTGGTTCAAACCCACCAGCCACTCCTTGGACGGAAGGTTAGGCAATCTACTTCCGTAGAGATACTGCCTTGGAAACCCAAGGAGGGGTCGCTATGAGTTGGGTCCGACTTGACGGCACATAACAACAACAACAGCACTTAAAGTTATAGGTATTTATCCTCAATACCCTCATTTTTGGACAAAGCTGGATTAATGAGGCGTTGCAGAATACAATTAGATAAAAATTGGTACTGCCTATACAGGAGATAAGATGCCTATGTCAAAAATTTCCTCTGAAGGTTTGCAGATGATGACCCACATTTAAAAGCAAAAATCAGTTCATTTTCTGGTCCCTACTTCCAACAACTGAGCAGTAAAAATAGTTCAGTCAAAATCTAAACAGATTACTTGACATTTCTCAGAAAAACTAGAAGGAAAAGCAAATCTATCCTCTGAGTATTATTTTAAACATCCAGCTTCAGTGACATAAAGGCAAGAGTTCCACTTTTTTAATTGTTTAAATCATGACTGTCAGACTTATTACAAAGAGTGTCACTACTAGAAAGAAAAACATGGTCAAACAGACAATAGAAACTGTCCAAAGGCTCTAAAATATTGACTCCTGGGAAGAATCAATTACAGATAATGGCAAAGTACAGGTGGGTTGGAGCCATTTTCTCAAAGAAAAGTGACCGTAATGGTTTCAATGTTTTAATACCTGCTGTGGGAGAGTTCGCGTGGTGAGACTTTTTTGGCAGGTTGAAGATCTGTTCACCAGGGTCAGGGGGTGGAATTGCATCTTGCCCTTGTCGAGCCTCTACGGGATCATACTCCTTCCCATCGTAGTTAGCATCATAGAACTTCTTAAACCACTGAATAAAATCCAGGTTGTCCTGGAAACGTCCTTTCACTAGCTTCTCCACTGGAATAACCTGCAATAAACAATCACCAGGTGAGTCACAAACCTCAGGTTTGTTTGTGTTTAATACAACAAACTGTTAACCTAAATTTAACTGTATCCCAATTCATGATCATTGATCTCTCTCCCAGCTTTTTCCAGTTGTATTCTAGAATTAATATAATCTTTCATGATCTTAAAGAAAAAATAAACCAAAATGTTGTTGGGTCTCTTAAAATACATAATACTTAGGAACAAAGCAGACAGAAGTAGGATTACTCTTATCTGTCACGTGGGTCCACATAGTGTGTTTATTGTCAAAGCATCTTCCCCAAAATACTGAGGCCTAGGATGCTGTGTTATTTCAAGATTGATAGGTTATCTTTATTTCTGGCCCAACTGTGTTGTGATAAATCCTTACAAGAATTATGGCTACTAGAAAATGAATAATACTCAAAGCAATGCAAATACATACCATCCTAATGATTCACGGGAAACAACATGAGTTTTCGAGAGTTTATTTACAACAGGAGAGATAAGCATGAAAACAACCAGTCACAATTCAGGACCAGCAACACAGGCACCACGTGTCATGGGAGTGGGGAGGAGCAATGGAGGCAACACAGAAGGCACTCTGGAGGAAGACGTGCACAAGAGTCACATCAGCTTCTGAGATACTGCATCTCAGCAGATCATGAAGTAACACTTCCTACTTGAAGCCCAAAAGCCAATCAGCATTTCTTTTACAAGTCTTATAGGAGCGTTAAGGAGCTCTGGTGTCATAGTGCCAAAGGTATTTGTCGGCTAACCAGAAGGATGGCAGTTCAAACACACCAGCCACTCTGCAGAAGGAAGACCAGGCAATCTACTTCCATAAAGATTTACTGCCTCAGAAACCCAAAGAGGGTTGCTATGAGTCGGAATCGACTCGATGGCAATGAGTTTGGTTTTATAGGCGCCTTTGGAATTATGTTTGAAAAAAAAAAAAAAAAAGAGGTTTGATAGCTTAGCTCTACTGCAGCGGCCAGTCATTTTTGAAGGAAAATGGAAAGGTATATAGATAGCTGTCCTAACTGCTCCATTACCAGATCATTACTTGCCACATTTTGGGGCTGGAATATTAGTTGAGTGAGAGTCACAAGAGTTATAGGGGCAGAGAGTGAGACTGTGCACGTGAGTGTGTGTGAGTGTGAGCGTGTGGTTCAGACAGAACCACAGAGCTCGAAGCACACAGCTTCGCTGTGTAACTATATGAACGGAAGCAGTATAAATTAAGCTTTCGGTAAGGCTTTGCCACCTTCGAAGCTATTGTATCAGATATCTGACCATGCATCATCAGGATCATTCCTGAAAAAAACGTAGATAGACTTCAAGTATCAATGACAATGTGAAAGAAAAAAAGCAACTGAAGCATTTTAGGCCATCCATTCAACTATATCATTTGTAATACATTTATATGTGTGTGTGTGTGTGTGTATATATATATAATGCAAACTAAATCAAATATAGTAGAAAATAAAGAGAGACAAACTTTTGGGAGACATCCAATGTGTAAAGAAGAATCTTTCCCACTCCCCTTGAATGTGAAGTCTGCTCACATGTTCTACTAAATTTCCTTTTCATTGTACTATATAAATATTTTCAAGCCTTCTGATTTTTTAATTTTGTTGATACTGATTGTTTTAAAAAATGACTTCTTAGAGCACAAAGCCCTTAATTAACATGCTTCTCTACTGTGCCTACTGCCAGACATGTGGAAATTTATAAATAGTTTTAGAAGATGGCAGTACATTAGACTTTAAAAGAAGGCATTTACTGTTGTTGATTTAATTTTGCATTCTCTATCAAAAGGGAGGGATGGGGGCAGTGGTGGTTCAGCAGAAAATTCTAGGCTTCCATGTAAGAGACTCAGGTTTGGTTTCCAGCCAAGGCACCTCACGACCAGCCCCCACCCGTCCGTCAGCGGAGGCTCATGTGTTGCTATGATACAAGCAGGTTTCAGCGGAGCTTCCAAACCAAGATGGACTAAGAAGAAAGGCCTGGCAAGCTACTTCAGCAACTGAGCAAATGAAAATCCCACAGATCACAGAAGTCCGACCTTCAGTTGATCACGGAGATGGGGTAGGACCAGGCAGCATTTTGTTCTGCTGTGTGAGGGGTTGCCATGAACTGGGGGCTGACGTAAGGGCAGGTAACAACACAGTATCACAGTGGAAACTCCAGAGGCATAAATTAAATCTGAGATGGCAAGCAAGACTTTACAAAGAACCTTCCTACACTCTGCCAGGTATGACAAGTGTCTCTCATGGGACGTTTTGGATAGACTATGAGCATATTAAGGAGCTCTGGTAGTGTAGTGCCTAAGGCACTTGACTGCTAACCAGAAGGCTCGCGGTTCAAACCCACCAGCCACTCCTTGGAAGGAAGATGGGGCAATCTACTTCCGTAGTGATACTGTCTCAGAAACCCAAGGAGGGGTCGCTCTGAGTCGAGGCCGACTCGATGGCACATAACAACAACAACAACAACATCAGCATATTAAAGCTAGAATGACATTTCAGATAGTGTTGCACTGGTATTCATAAGGTTTTCAGTGACCAGTTTTTTCAGAAGTGGACGGCTCCATCCTTTTTCCCTATCTTCACCTGGAAGCTCTGTGGAAACCTGTGCACCACGTTATTTGAAATGTCAGAGGGACAGCCTCCAGTCTCTCAGCAACACACAAGCTACCACAGTACGACAAAATGACAGAGAAGTGGTGCGCCTTAGAAGTGGGTATAGCTAGGCTTCATTTCACCTACTCTGGACATGCTGTCAGAAGGAACCATTCGTTGGAAAAGGGTATCATGCTGGGTAAAGTAGAGGGTCAGTGAAGAAGGGGAAGACCCTCAACAAGATGGACTGACACAGTGGCTGCAATGACGGGCTCCAGCACAGCAAGTTTTGTGAGGATGGCACAGGACTAGGCGGTGTTTTGTTCTCTTGTCCACAGGGTCACTATGAGTTGGCCACTAGACGACACCTAGTAACAGCAAAGCCAGAGAGGCTAATAAAAGTCATCAAGGCCAGTCTCCTACCACGAGAATTTTTCTTCAACATCTTTAATAATTGCTTAACCATTGTGTGTATACTTCTAGAAAGAAATGTTGTTGTTGTTATGTGTCACGGAGTCAGATCTGACTCATAGCGACCCCTCCTTGGGTTTCTGAGGCAGTATCATTATGGAAGTAGATTGCCCAACCTTCCTTCTGAGGAGTGGCTGGTGGGTTTGAACCGCCAGCCTTCTGGTTAGCAGTCAAGTGCCTTAGGCTGTATGCTACCAGAGCTCCTCTAGAGAGAAATAGAGCTCATTAATTTGTTATGTAGGTAGTTTCATCAATAAATCAATGAAAGGGTGTTTCCTTCCTTTTCAATCCAGAAGTATGCATACAGAAATCAATGGAACAGATACAAGTGGTGCTGCTAATGTAAAGTAAGGAGAACCTCTACTGCTCTGGCTTTGAATATCGGTAGTCCTTCATTCCTTTCAAACACTGTCAGAGGAGGTCCTGACGAAAGCTGGACCCCTTTTCATTACTAATGCCTCTTCTCATTAGTGTCTTTATAAATTCTATCTTCATTTATCTTTTGGGGTTGGAAACATTACATATAAACTTACAGATATATTTTAATACATACACACATACAGGGGAGCACTGGTAGCATAGTGGCTAAGGCACTTGACTGCTAACCAGAAGGCTGGCAGTTCAAACCCACCAGCCACTCCTCGGAAGGAAGGTTGGGCAATCCTACTTCCGTAGTGATACTGCCTCGGAAACCCAAGGAGGGGTCACTATGAGTCAGGGCTGACTCGACGGCACATAACAACAAACAACAACAACAACACACATACAGTAAGGGCTCTGGTGGTACAGTGGTTAAGCACTCGGCTGGCTAACTGAAAGGTCAGCAATTCAAACCCACTAGCAGCTCTGGTAGCATAGGCATTTGACTGCTAGCCAGAAGGCTAATGGTTCAAACCCACCAGCTACTCCTCGAAGAAAGACTGACCAATCTATTTCCATAGAGATATCGTCTCCAGTACGTATCATTAATGATGAGAGGTACGAAAATCTCCCCCCAGAAAGAATGGTCATAAGTGCAGTTCATTGTAACTGGAATATGACATAAATTGCCTTATATACAGGAGCTCTGGTGGCGCAGTGCCTAAGGCATTTGACTGCTAACCAGAAGGCTGGCGGTTCATACCCACCAGCCACTTCTTGGAAGGAAGGTTGGGCAATCTACTTCCGTAGTGATACTGCCTCAGAAAACCAAGGAGGGGTCGCTATGAGTCAGATCCGACTCAACAGTAATGAGTTTGGTTTGGTTTTTACCTGTATACACAGAAGGAACTAACTGGAAATTAACCACAGCAAAGCAAATAAAGACAAAAATTGTAAAAGAATTCAAAAGCTTAAGATGTTAAAGAGAATGTATGCTTTGAAATAAAAATTCTGTGAAAATGAGAAGCCAAGATTTTCGTGACAATATTTTGATAAGAATGCTCTAATTTAAGAAGATATTAATTGCATTAAATTTAAAAACATATAGAGAGTTTAGGGAGCTCTGGTAGCATAGTGCCAAAGGCACTCAACTGCTAACCAGAAGGCTGGCAGTTCAAACCCACCAGCCACTCCTTGGAAGGAAGGTTGGGCAATCTACTTCCGTAGTGATACTAACTCGGAAACCCAAGGAGGGGTCGCAATGAGTTGGATCTGACTTGACGGCACATAACAACAACAACAACAATATAGAGAGTTTACCAAGGAGCTCTGGTGGCTCAGTGCCTAAGGCATTTGACTGCTAACCAGAAGGTTGGCAGTTTAAACCCACCAGCCACTACGTAAAAGGAAGACCAGGCAATCTACTCCTGTAAAGATTTACCACCTAAGAAACCCAATGGGGGTTGCTATGAGTCAGAATGGACTCGATGGCAGTGGGTTTAGTTTTTGGTTTTTTAAGGGAGTTTACCAAACATTTCTCCTTTTTTCTAACATCCGTATCTGTTTAACCTAGTATTTTAATTTTTTTTTATTCTCACAGCCTATTTATTGTTATGTTTTATGCCATTTCTTTCTTGCTGGTTTATTTTTTTCCTTTGTTCAAAATTTATTTTTTTCCAAGCGTATTTCCTTTAAGAGATACATCCTAAATAAGGAATATGGGTTTGTATTTGAATAGCAGTAACATGCTGAATAAGGAGCTCTGGTGGCATAATGCCTAAGCAATTTTGACTGCTAAAGAGAAGGTTGGTGGTTCAAACCCACCAGGCACTCCATGGAAGGAAAACTGGGCAACGTACTTCCGTAAAGATTTACTGACTCAGAAACCCAAAGGGGATTGCTGTAAGTCGGACTTGATGGCAGTGAGTTTTTTTTTTAGTTTTAACATGCTGAATGGGCCAAATTGTAACAGTCCTTTACTTGGGAGGGTGGAGAAAGGCTTCCAACTCATCCTATTCATATTACTCCAGGACAAAATTAAAATAATAATTCAAAAGCAAAACAAGGAAAATAAATGTCTGGCATTTACTGAGAACTTGACTGTAGGTGGTCTGTTGGGCTCTTTCACAGCATATCCTCATTTCAATTTCATAGTCAGAGGTAAGAGGTCCTATGTTATACATGAGCAACCGCAGACTCAAAGACTGTAGTAACTTGCTCAAGTCATGGATCTGGGATTCACACCTATGCTACTCCTACTGTAACATGCTACTTCTCCAAAGGAGCACAAAACACAAAGAACTACAGTGGCATCTGACAATCATAAAAATTTCTCTTCTGCAATACTAAAACATAACTAGTAATAACATGCTAACATTTGTAATTCCTGTTACAGTTTGCAGTCCAATGACTAGAAGTTTAGAAAATACCTTTAAATAAAAACCTCACATAAAGGACTGCAGGGCTTTTGTAGGAAGTTAGGGCTCATGCTTTATGCTATGTCCACACCCCAACCTACTACAGAGGTATCAAGATGTATTTGATTGATATGTTTGTGGAATTTTTATATTTCTACTCAAAAGCAACTGAAGAAAAGACAATGTATTCTTTGGAGGCACAAGTATTTTGGAGGTACTTACCTTATCAACATTCATTCGCTTAAAGGATGCTTGCAGAAGTTTAAAATTGTGAATATACTCATGTTCCAACTTTGCTTGAAACTTTACTTTCTTCAAACTAATGCAGCCTGGAAAGAGCATGTCCATGAACTGGCAATAGGCTGCTCCTAGAAAGAGACAAGAAAAGGACTGGTGTGAGTGCCATTGAACCCGGCTGTGACTGGACTGCTAGGTGGAGGTAACCAATCTACGGAAGCTCCTGTCACTCAAGCAGAGCCCTTCTGGCCATGTGTGTTCCTCTCACCATGGTAGTCTACCTCCTTGTCCACAGGGGCTGGGGCCAGAGGGAAGAAACAATGCCTCTGCACAGACCTCCCTCTTCTCCATTCCTAGACACTGTGGTACCAACAGTGTGCTAACCAGGGCATCACCAGCTCCACGAACAATGAACAGAACCTCCTACTTCAATGCCAAGGAAATCAGGGTAAGAATAACTCTTCTTAGCTTCTATCAGAGAAAAGGAATGTATTTCTTTTTCATCTGGTTGCTACTGCTCAAAGACATCAAAATATATAAGCTTAAGAGAAAAACAGCAGAAAAAATTTCAACATGAGAGAACTGTAAGAGCTCTCATGAAATGTGTAGTTCAAAACACACACAACATATGCCCAAACTGTTCCACATCCATCTTGTAAATAACTTAGGTGAAACTGTGAAACTCAGTGATCTAGGATCAAAAATGGTTATACACACCAATTTAATTCTAGTCCAGAGCAATTAAGTTCCTAAGATGACATGAAGGATGAAGACCTGGACACTGGAACATACAGAGATTCAGAGTCATGCTGCTTATGACTGAGAGAAATATACATGACAGGAACATTCAATGAGTCCTCTGAGGCAATGGTCATAAGAAAAGATGATTATTAGTCTTTCTTTGATTTTTTTATGAAGAGTTCTTGGCATAGAGCAATTTCAACTAGAGAACCCTTGCAGTACCATATTTATTGAGTCACATGTCCTTAACTGGGCAATCCATGTCTATAGATACCACCTTGGTTTTTGGTTTTGAAAACCCAAGGAGGGGGGTCACTGTGAGTTGGAACCAACTCGATGGCAGTGAGTTTGGTTTCGTTTTTGGTTTATCTACTTAACAGTAAAGGCTAAAGGAATTTAGAAAAAAAAAATTCAAAGGAAGAATGGCAATTGGGTAACAAGAACAGGAACAGGCAGTTATTTTTGTGTTTTCTCTTTCCTTCTTTGCTGCCTCTGCATCTCTCTGTGTGTCTCTTTAAATAGTCTGATAATAAACCCTCCTATAACATGAAGAACTCTTTCTATCCCTCTCTATCAAATCTTCTCTGAGGATCCTTTTTATTCCATTCAGGGAATTAGCCTTTAGTTAGGGAACACCCACTCTGTTGCTGATGTCAAACAAATACCCAGCATCCTTTACTGAGACAGGCATCACAGATAAAGGAAAATAAGACACCCGGGGCTTAAGGACTGCTGGAACAGGAAATGTTGGGCAACTACTTCTTTGCAGATATAGGGATGAAATACAGGCCATAATAAATATCACCTCCAGAAGCCTGGCATCTCTCCAAGGCTTGCTCTTAGATGCTAATACCTGGAACACTAGTTAAGTTCCTAGTCAGGCAGATGAGTTTCTTAAAAACAAGGCAAGACAAAACCAAAAACAAAACATACTGGGTAGAGAAACATCATGTTCTGGGGGGAATTCGTATCGTCATCATCCAATTATTATTCAGTTCTTCCTTTTGAAGTGCCACGAGATGCATAAAATTTCAAACAGCCACTCTAAAGTTATTGTTATACAGATGAGAGTATCTAACAAAAAACTGTGTCATTATCTGCTCTTTGAAGAGTTATTTTCACTTTTGTAGAATTTAGCATAAAGTTTACCTATTGAGAGCCATGCATCTGTACTATATAGATACTTACAAACAAACCAACCAACCAAATCACTTGCTTTTCAAATTAAAAAGTAGCATACAGCTTTTAAACAACAAACTATCCAACACATTCTGAAGGGAGGGAGGGAGGGAGGGAGGGAGGGAAATCATCTCTAAGTTCATCATCCAGA
The DNA here is from genome assembly GCF_000298275.1 of Orycteropus afer afer. Lineage (NCBI taxonomy): Eukaryota > Metazoa > Chordata > Mammalia > Tubulidentata > Orycteropodidae > Orycteropus > Orycteropus afer. Next base: position 4,597,692 of record NW_006921728.1, on the reverse strand, counting down.
TACAATACCAGAAATAACAACGTTAGTGTTCTGGTGTATACCAATCTAATTATTTTTTTTGTATGTTTTCATTTTATTTGTAAATAATTTTTCCTTTAAAATATGATCATACTGTAAAAATGTGATTATATTATGCTGATTTTTTAAGTAAACTTTAAAAAAAAAAAAAAACAACTTAACAGATCACGATTCCCTTTCTGGGTCATTGAATATTCACTATCAACATTTTTAATGGCTTTCTGTTTTTTTATATCAGCTTAGCAACTTTCTTAAACCAAGATTACATAAATATTCATGTGTATTTTCTTCAAGTACTTTTATGGTTTCAAGTTTCATATTTAAATTCTGAATCCACGTGCAGTTTATTTTGGATTATGACATAAAGTATAGCTCTAATTTTAGTTATCCCAAATGTTAGTGGAAACCTGTCATTTTTGGCTTCCTAGCATTTGGTCAAGTTCCTATTTGAGGATGCTACAGTATCCTGCCTCCCAGCGTTGTAGCTGCTGAAGGTGGGCAGATGCCCTTTTCTCCACCCCCAGCAGGAGGGACAGGACTATGACCAAGGCTCTGCCTCTTGGATGGTCCTGCCTGGGTGTCAGAGTCTTAAGGGACTGACAGGAACATGCAGGGACCCTTAGAGTTGAGTCATGGTGGAATGGTGGGCTCTGGAGTCTCAAAGTAGAGACAGCAGCACAGTGGCTTCCTAACCACACTGCCCTTGTGCCAAAAAGGAGGCTCTGTTCCAGGCTTCTTAGCATCCTTCGGCTCCTGTCACCTGAGCATCATTCTCTCCTCTTTCCACTGACTCTGCACTACCCAATATCCTTCTTGTAAATTCCTTTTTGGCTTAGGCTCACCAGGGTTGGTTTCTGTTACTTTAAACCAAAAATGTTGATAAAGTTAGCTTGATGTTGAACAACATCGTTTAATAAATAATCTATACTTTCACCATAGATAGAAACACTACCTTCACCATAATTTTTATACATATATTTAGGTCTTTCTCTAGACTTCTAAAATCTGGATTTTAAAGCCTATCCCTTAGTGATAATTCCGTACTCTTAGCTGTTTAAATTCTATAATATGTGTTGCTATCTGTATAACTTCCCTTCTCTCAAAATCTTCTCATGCATTTATTATCTCCATTATATTTCTGAATATGTTGTACATGGTATATAGTTTAATAATAGTTTTAAAAGAAATCACTTATTTATTATCTATCTAGCCATTTAATAATAGAGCTGGAGATAAAATTCATATGACGGCATAAACTCCAACCTTTTAAAATGTACAATTTAAGTGGTTTTTAGCGTATTTATGGAGTTGTGCATCTACTACCACTATCTAATTTTAGAATATTTTCATCTCCTTAAAAAGAAACCCCATACTCTTGGGCAATCACTCTCCATACTCCTCTCCCTTCAGCCCCTGGTAACCACTAATCTATTTTCTGTTTCTATGAATCTGTCTATTCTGAAAATTTCAAGTAAATGAAATCATATAATATTTGGCCTTTTGGGTTTGGCTTATTTCACTTAGAATGTTTTCAAATTTCATGCATGTTGACTCTGCTGCATGAATACACCACATTTTATTTATCTAGTCATTGGTGATAAACACATAAACGGTATATATGATTCCAGTTACAAAAAGTATCCAGAACAGGCAAATGCCCAGAGACAAAAACTTATTAGTGATTACCAGATGCCAGAGGGAAGGAGAAATGGGCAGTTACCCTTAAGGGGTACCAAGTGTCTGTTTAGGGTGGAAATGGATGGTGGTGGTGCCCGCACAACATGGTGAGTGTAATTAATATCAGTGAACTGTCCACTTAAATATGGTTAGAATAGCAACTTTTTTGTTACATCTATTTTACCATAATACAATTTAATAAATTGGAAAACTTTCTGTATTTTTTGAGGATCTAGCAGTTGAACACTAAAGTAAAAATTGATTTGGTTAGAATCTTAACTGCAAAGTTTACTGTATGTATGTCCTGGGCTTTCTGTACCTTTCCTATGCATTTCAGAACCCATGAGCATTAAATAAGATGAATAAATGATCTTTAATGAGGAATGCAAAAAAGATATATTATCATTTCTAGAAATGGGTATATTAAATAAGCATTTAGGTATTACATGTCATATGTTCTAGAGTCAAAGGAGTCCCCGAGAACTCTCAAGAAATACTTTCAGAATTATGCTGAAGACATATTTCTGCAGCTTTTGGGTAGTCCATTTGGGCATTTTCAACTTCTGGTTCACCAAATCTTTTAGGGAATATGCCTATGAGAAATCATGGAAAGATACCTATAAAATCATGAAGAGATCATTTCATTTTTGCCAGATCCCATGACAATAGAATAAATCAGAATAAACAGACTTTTCAAAAGGAAATTTTTGAATAACAAAAAGGACGTGTTACTTAATGATAATAAATTTATGGAATATATTATGCCAAGAGGCAAACACTGCATTTGTATAAAACATGTAAAGCTTTCATATCTAATTTTAACATTTGGAAATGCGATAGTTAATCTTACGAGGTAAGTACTTTTCTTATCACCACCCTATTTTACAGATATGGGAATAAGGCTCAGAAAGTCTTCCAGCTAGTAAGTAGCAGGAGTGGAATTTAAACTTTGGCCTAAACTTCAATTTTTTTTTTTTTTTTTTAATTTGTCTTCTCTGTGCTGCTTCCATGAAATTATAAGTGAAAATACAATGGCTCAAAATGTTTGGAAATTTTTCTGGATTATAATTCTGTAAGGGGTTACAAAGGAAACTACAAGAGAGCATATGAACCATGCAGGCTGATGTCTGAGATGTTGGTGATACTTTTCCTATTCATAGTAGAATCTTGGTTGGATAGAGTGATCACTAACCTGCTCTAACATAGTGATTTCATATACAAGGGGATACATTCGTAAGAATTTAATTTGATACATATATATATAATGTGTATTTAAAGTATATAAGTATTATATATACACACACACACACACACACATATACATGTATAATTATACATCTTATTACTGTTAAAATTTCACAGTACTTTTATAGAAATGCGACACATTCTGTGGAGAAGATGTCAGCCATACTGGGTTCTGTCGTGAGCAGCAACTCAAATTGTCCATCTCATTTTTCCAAGGATATATTATACAGAGACACTGATATCATCCAGGAATTTACTTACAGTTTTCCACTTTCCATAATCTTGCTTGATATTAAATGGATGGTTAGAAGAAAAGAATGACAAGTTTAATTTTGGATACATCTATGCTATTATAGGCATCATTACAGGAATCATTACAGCTAAATGATTTATATAGAAGCTTATTCTCTCAAGCTAAATAAATGAGGACAAGGGAAAGGAAGAGAGGGGTTAGAGAACTGAACTGCTGGTTTGTAGATGTGAGCCTTGATTCTGGATGGGCTATGACATGTCATCATGCTCCTCTAAACTAAAAGTATCTTATCTGCAAAATGTCAGGACTGGGTAGACCTCTGAACTGTAAAATGAGGTGATCCTGTATTTCAGTTTGTCATCAACTTCTCTTTTTAGGGAAAAAGCAGTTCTGCTAATTAGCAATCAATAATGTTTCATCTTCATGTAACTAAGACATCTGCCAGCACTCTTCATCCTAGCCACCATCATCTTCTGTCCTAGTGAACAGCATACTGTTGCATCTAGAGGGATACAGTCTGAGGTCCACACATGCCCTTTGTAGATAAAGCCCTGGTGGCCCTATCTTCCATGTATACCTTTTTGAGCTCTTCATTTAGACTTTCAGCAACATAACAATATTTTTTCATCTTTAATATTTCAATATTAAAAATGATGTCTTTCATACCAGAACATTGTTTATGCAATAGTCACAATTAATCCCAGCTCTGTCTCTGCATTGAGACCCACTGCACTCAGTTGCTTGAATGGACAGTGCTGCAGGACCACATCTGTTATCAGAGCCCAAAGCTCATGCGGAAGCAAGTATTTCCCTTTGGGAAATCAGGGCTTACTAAAGGGCAGAGTAAGGCTGCAAAACACAGGTTACACATTCCAATACACCAGCAGACTCTCTCTACCTATACAAATACAAAGCTTGAAGAGTTTAATGGCAATTGTGAGAAAATGCTTTGAAAGATGAACATTTGAAAGGTTCTGAAAATTCCAAAGTTCAACTGTTTTGTTCTAACCCTACAAAAAAACATGATTAAATTACTAGTAATTCTGTCTTGTTTTCATAGACATCTTTCACAGTCCTGGCATGAACAAAAGTTTGGGATCTTCAATTACCAAAGTATTATTGCACTCTGTTAAAGTGAACTTGGGCTACTGCTGATTTCACCTGCCCTGCGTCACAAACGCAAGAAAATAAAGAGCCAGAGCTCAGAAATCTGGTTTCAACTGAGCCTGTTTCCTGGAATTCCCATGGACCTCAACTGAGCTTCCTGCTTCTTCCCACCAATTTGGAGCCATATTAGAAACTTTTTTTTTCATACTGCAAATAAGTCCCAAAGACAAGTAGTTTTCAAACTGATTCCACACAGAGGAAAAGAAAGATTCCGATTCCCAGAGACACAGAAATAGGAGGCTGATGTGGTTTGCACAGAGGGCTGAGAAGCACCCCATCCCATTTCCTTTCCACACACAGAACAAGCTGTCAATGAATATTTTCATCTCTTTTTCTTTATTACAAAGAGAAGCTAGCAACCATTATTCAGGCAAATGGATTTTTTAAGATGATCAGCAGATGAATTAAAAGGTTTTGCCAAATCATGCAGTTGGGCTTTCAAGTGATAAATGTCCTCAGTTATAATTTTTTAAAAACTAATTTTATGATATAAAAACCTTAAGAATTTTAAGACAGAAGCAAATTACAGCTAGAAGAACCAATATTCTCTATTTACAACTTGTCTTCAAGAACCAAGAATACTCAAAACAAAACAAAATAAAACCCATGGCCATCAAATCAATTTGGACTCAAAGTGGCCCTACAGGACAGAGTAGAAGTGCCCCATAGGGTTTCCAAGGCTATATACTTTTATGGAAGCAGACTGCCTCATCTTTCTCCCATGGAGCTACTGGTTTCTAACTGTTGGCCTCTTGGTTAACAGCCGAATGCCTTAACCACTGCACCATTAGAGCTCCTTTAAAAAGTAAAATTATCTTTAAATCAAACTTTTATTAAGAAACTTGCAGAGCAGTATTAATAGTGAAAGATGCTGTGGAGAAAATTCATCAGATACTGAAATCCTTTAACTGAATTGATATAAAAATGTTTCTTTATAGGAAAGCAACGGTGTTTCTTAGTAACATGGAAGCATGAAGACCATTTTTCTGTATCTTTCAAAAGGCAATTTCAATATGGTGAAGTTCTACATATTAAATGTTGTTGTTGTTGTTATGTGCCGTCGAGTCGGCCCCGACTCATAGCGACCCCTCCTTGGGTTTCCGAGGCAGTATCACTACGGAAGTAGGATTGCCCAACCTTCCTTCCGAGGAGTGGCTGGTGGGTTTGAACCACCAGCCTTCTGGTTAGCAGTCAAGTGCCTTAGGCACTATGCTACCAGGGCTCCCACATATTAAATAGTCCTTGATTAAGATTTAGGGCCAATATTTTCCTTACAGAGTAAATTTTAGAGAAATAGAGATTATAATAGTTGAAGTATTCATATTGAAAAGAACTGATATATTTTTAAAAATTTATTTTACTTTTGTTACTGAGACTATACACAGAATATACATCAACTCAACAATTTATACATGTACAGTTCACTGACACTGATCACCTTCTTCAAGTCGTACAATCACCCCCATCCTCCTTTTCCAAATTATTCCTCCCCATTAAACTCACTTGTCTTAGTTTCCTAGCTAAGCTTTCAAGTTGCTATTGCTAATTCGATCCCATAGAAGCTGCTTCTTAAAAGAACACTATGCTCAAGGAAGATGTTCTTTACTAATTAAGCTTAAACATCGTTTGATTTTAAGAAAACTTTCAGGTGATATGTTTGGTTTAAGGTTTAAAGATAATCTCAGGGCAGATGATCTGTTTTGGTGGTTCAGCCTCCATGGCAACAAAAAGTCTGGATTTTATAGGAATTAAAAATTCTGTTCCACATTTGCTCCCTTTTGATTAGGACTGTTCTGCACAATCTTTGATCAAAGCATTCTGTAACGGTGGTTTGGTAGCATCCAGTTCTTCTGGTCCCATGGCAAAGGTGGCAGTTGTTCACAGAGGCAGAGGGCTGATATTTTAAGAGCAGTATTTGTGAAAAAAATCTTCATTGAAATTAACTATTATTATCATGCCTTCTGTACTAAAAATGGGAATGCAAAAAACACCGAAGTTTAACTGAACTATTTGCATTTGTTTTATTCAATCAAACAGTAATGACCCTATAACTTATCTTGCATTTTAATGCTAAAGGAAAAAAAAAGGTCAACCTGCCTATTGATTCATCAATACAGAAAAAGATGTAGTTAAGTGGGGAAATAAAGATATGGTCAGTGAAGCGCAATCTTGTTGGTTTGAAACATCTCTTTTCTGATGTCCAGTTCTTGGTGCTCAGTTCACCTTTAGTTTTCAACACAAGTAATTTCCTTTAGAGTAATGTGCTCATGAGATTTTACTAAAACAAGCTGACACACCTGTTTTGTATGCTAAGATCTGGTGTCAACACAAAAATCAAGGATGAAAGAAGCAGGAGAGGAGCTTGGAGCACAAGTGAGGAATGGTGCATAGGACACAATGTACTGGCTTTCAGGGCATCTGATACTGAAACTGGCATCGAGATGTCCCAGAGGCTGGAGCCTGAGACCAGAGCTAAAGTTAGAATTTGGCACTCCTGACCAAGAAGAAAGGGAGACATCAAAAGCCTTTATTACAAATGAAGAACAAGTTAGATAGCTACATATGGAACCTGTTCTCGAGAGGTCAGAAGTCAGTCTTCTTAGTACTAGGGTCATCAAAATTGAAAGTCCCGTAGAGACAGTATTATGGAATAAATTTTTCTTTATGTACAAGCATGTATTTTCACACATTTGTATTATCTTCTCTATTTTCATGAACAAAAACATTTAAAAAAAATAATGAAATTACATTACTATGTAAAAGGGAGAGATTTAAATTAAGAATAGTTTCAGCAGGACACCAGAATCTGAAATGATACGAAATTTCCCTTCTAACTTTTGTGGTTACAGCTCACCACTAAAGAAATGCCATCTGTAGGTGACATAGAGAAATGCTGCTTTATTTATGATGAACGAATAGACCAATAAATTTGTGAAATATGATTTTGATTTCAAAGAACCATCTACCTCAGTTTTGAGAGACCAGTGAAATATACACGAAACCCCTACCAAAACAGCAAATGACTCTTAATTAAGTGCTAAATCATATGGCACACATACTGAGAGAGTTGTTCCAAAGATTCCACCCAATAAAAACCCACAGAAGAGTACTACTGTATCAGATAAAATCAAGTCAAACTTGCATTGTAATTGCCAATCTTCAAGGAGCTTAACCTCTAACATTGTAGGCTTACAACAAATATTCAGTGTCTCTAAGAATTTACAGAGCTATAAAAATTCAAGAAGAGCAGCTCATATCTGGTTCAAGGTGATAAGGAAGAAGGAGATGGTAACATTTGACATGCCCCTCAAAAGAGGCATTCCAAGCAAAGATAATTAGAACCTACAGGTAAAAGGTGGGTTTAGGGAAGTGCAAGCTAAAGTTAGGGGAGCCGTAGAAGAAGTAAACATGGGGAAGTTGGACTGGGAGCACATTGCTCAAAGCTTTAAAGGCCAGGAACAGTGCCTTATAGTTAATTTTGTAGGCAGTGGGGAACTAACAATGATTCCTACACATGAGTGTCTTTAGAGCAAAGTGTCTACATGATGCCATTTTGAAGCTCCAATTTTAAGAACATATCTTTTGTTAGGCCAAATGAGATTAAGGGTTTATACATGTTCCCTAGTTTCTCAAGGAAATTTTACTAAATCATTGCTCACATCATTCAATCAAGTTATGTATGAATGGCCACTATATGAGCTCCAGGTTTTGTAGTCGAAGGAGAGGCTTTTGGTATGCTGTGTAAGAGAAAGTGGATGAGTGAACGTCTGCAAACATATGTACACAATGCACCCATCTCGGGTAGCTCTTTTTTGTGGCCGAGATCACTGACCCTGGGACTGGGACCAAAAGTGTGAAGGTTCTTCCATGGATCTAAGCCACTTTACCCTCTTCCCCAAGGCTTGCTGGTGGACAGCTTACTAAGTCTCCCCTACCCTTACCCAGTCCACCAGCCCTCATCCACACCAATAACATCTTGTACCTCAGTGCTCTAGAGAGCACTCTCTTCCCCACAGCTCCCTGAGAAGAGACCCACTGGCCAGGGGGTGGTATCACAGGAAGCTCCCAGCAACTAAAGAGGAATTCAAGAGTAACCACCACACAACATTCATGAGAAATGTAATACATAATACAGCAGAATACTCTTCTAATATGATTTGCTTTCTCTACATTTCACAGCCTAATTCTATAATACTTTGCTTTTCCAAATACAATTCTAGTATTAGAAGGAATCCAAGTTAGTAAGAGATGAGGAAGCATTTGCTTCAAAGATTAAATCATATCACCACAGAAGAAATACAAGAATGGAATTGAATTTTAATAATAAAATAGATGAGAAATCAGGAAGAGAGTGTTTTGCTATTGATGTTTTACAGTGGATTTAACATAATTATGTGTAATTTTAAAGTTGACAAGCACATTTTCACTAAAATTTAGTTCCTTCTACAGTTTTCTAAAGTTCTTCCATGAACTGGGATACAAATGGAATCTAGGAGAAATGAAAATGGAGAATGACAGGCTTCTTATGGAGAATGTTAAGAGAAATGTCAAGAAACAATACTGGCATTAGCTTCATATTGACCTGCGTCTTACTGTCAAATAATTTAGTCACAGAAGTTTAGGAGTGTTAGCACTTGGGTAAGAACACACCCTTGGGAAGAGACGGGACAAATAAAAAGAGGTAACTTGCTATCTTTCAGATTACGTAATGGTTTCAGGGCGGAAAAAACTCAATCTGATGGTTATTTTAACAGTTGCCAAGCAATTCAATTATTCAGTTTCCAGGTATGCAATTCTAACATGTCCAAACACTTGACAGTCATCTCTGACACTCCTTTTTATAGTGACTATACATCTGATAAACTGTAAATGTTAAAACACAATTCAGGAAAAAAAAAAGTCAGAATGTCCTTTTGAAGAACAGCAGGATTTGGGGACACTGAGCTTGATCACCTCAACTGTATGGAAATTAGTCGGCCTACTAATATTTCCAATATTCACACACACACACACACACAGACGGACCATTAGTGTTCTAAGCTGTCCGATGGTTTGACATCTACTTTTGTCCAGGAACCTTGTTCTACTTTTACTTTGTAATCAGGTAAAGTAAAAAACAAAGAACTTGTATGCTCTGGATACAAACCTGTGCATGGAGAACTCTGGTAGCAAAGGAATAGGTCCCAACTGGGTATGATCGCTATTTTTTTTTAAATTTATTATTGTATCTCATTTCCTTAGCCTATCATCTAATACCCTGTAGGTGCTCAATAAATATTTGCTGACCACAGGAATGAATGAAGCAATGTGTAGAACATCAAAACAATATTTAAATAGTACCTATTGGGAGCTCTAGGAGCTCCGGTAGCGTAGTACCTAAGGCACTTGACTGCTAACCAGAAGGCTCGCGGTTCAAACCCACCAGCCACTCCTCGGAAGGAAGATGGGGCAATCTACTTCTGTAGTGAAACTGCCTCGGAAACCCAAGGAGGGGTCGCTATGAGTTGGGTCTGACTCAATGGCACATAACAACATTTGGAGCTCTGGTAGCATAGTGCCTAAGGCACTTGACTGCTAACCAGAAGGCTGGAGGTTCAAACCCACCAGCCACTCCTCAGAAGGAAGATGGGGGGCAATCTACTTCCATAGTGATACTGCCTCGGAAACCCAAGGAGGGGTCGCCATGAGTCAGGTCTGACTCGACAGCACATGACAACAACAACAACATGGATTGAATTATATCCCCAAAAAATATGTGTTGTAAATTCTAATCTCTGTAACTGTAGTTAAGGAGCTCTGGTGATATAGTGGGTAAGGTGTTTGGCTGCTAATCAGAAGGTCAGAGGTTCAAACCCACCAGATGCTCCATGGGAAGAAGCTGAGGCAATCTACTTCCGGAAAAATTTACAGCCTTGGAAACCCAATGGGGATTTTTAAGAGTTGGAATCAACTCAATGGCAGTGTATTTTTTTGTAGTTATAATCACCTTTGGGAAAGGGTTGTTTTTGTTATGTTAATGAGGCAGGATTACCGTAGGGTTTATCTTGACTCAATGGCTTTTGCAATACAGATGAGATTAAACAAGGGAGCAGAGCAGAGATGGGGGAAGAGAGATGCCAAGCCTGAGAAGATCACCCAGGAGCAGAGCCTCAAAAGAGGCAAAGACTTCCCTCCAGAGCTGACAGAGACAGAAAGCCTTCCCCCAGAGCCAGCACCCTGAATTTGGACTTCTAGCCTCCTGAACTGTGAGAAAATAAATTTGCTTGTTAAAGCCATCCACTCGTGGTATAGTATCTTTATTCAACATTTCCATCTTCTCCTCCACTCTGCCTGAATCCTATCCATATAAAAAACCTAGGCTGAAGAGCATTTCAAAGAAATTCACCTTCATAAATATTTATTGACTATCCACTAAACTTGCAAGGCTCTGTTCTAGGGCCAAAGACTCAAACAATGGTAAGACAAGATACTTTTCCTAGACTGTAATAATTTTTCCTTTCTTTGAAAACTACAGCATTTATTACTTGAAACGCTGTTGTTAGGTGCTATCCAGTTTTTGACTCCTAGTAACCCCATGTGACCGAACAGAACTGCCCATAGGGTTTTCTAGGCTGTCATATTTATGGGAGCAGATCACCAGGTGTTTCTCCTGCAGAGGTGCCAGCTGGGTTCGAACTGCCAACCTTTTGGTTAACAGCTGAGTGTTTAACTGTTGCACCACCGTCCTTCTTCTGCTGCCTTGGATCCTAATATAAGTTTCAGATGTCTTATGCATGCATGGCCATACATGCACTTTACCTGCTTTCTGCCTTGTTCAAATATTTTCTGCCTAAAATGTCCTTTTTGTTCCCCACCACCATGGTGCAATGGTTAAGTGCTAGGCTGCTAACTGAATGGTTGGAGGTTCAAACCCACCCAGTGGCTTCATGGGAAAAAGACCTGGTGCTCTGCTCCTGCAGAGATTACAGTCTAGGAAACCATAAGGGGCAGCTCAATTCTGTCACATGGGGTAGCTAAGAGTTGGAATCAACTCAACAGCATAGAACACCACTATCACAACTGACTAGAAACTTCTTATTCTTCAAAGCTCAGCTTACATATCACCTATTCTGTTTCCAGTGCAAAACTGTCTCACTCTAAGGGCTACAGGGGCCTGACAACTGTTTGATTTGCATTTTCAGTAGCTATCTCTCCAAGCTGAATGGTCAGTAGCCCTTAAGACTGGGGATGGTGTCAATTCATCTTTCAACTATGCTAGCACTGTATCTGCTACATATACAAACCATAATGCTAGACTTTCTATGTGGAAAAGGTTCAGGAGCTGCAAACAGCTGGGAGGTTGGTATGAGAAGAGCCGACAGAACTGGAAGGGAAGAAGTAACTATTCACAAATGTTGTGTTCACCCATTCCTTTATAGAAGACTAAGAAACATCAACTTTCTACATTCAAGGAGTGAGAGCAGCATGTCTCTTAGCATAGCTACTACAGGGTAAGTTTATTAACTGAATTGAATATATGGAAAACAGTGATAGCTAGCTTGACAAACAAATCTTTTGGGGAAACAAGATTGTAACACGATCATTTCAAACGTAGTGCCTAAGGCATCTGACTGCTAACCAAAAGTCTGGTGGTTCAAACCCACCAGCCACTCCTCAGAAGTGGGCAATCTACTTCTGTAGAGATATCACCTCGGAAACCCAAGAAGAGGTTGCTATAAGTGGGACTTGACTCAATGGCAGTGAGTTTGGTTTTTTTGCTATTTTTCTCAATAACATGGAAAGAAGGAAAATGAGGTTGTGAAGTCCTTTCACGTTCAAGCTTGTTCAAGCCTGGGTTCAACTCGAGGAAAAGGCCATACTCTGGGGATTCAAATGGGGATCATGCACACACGTCTGCTGTGTCTACTGTTGTTGTTATGTGCCGTCGAGTCATCTATAAGGAGGCACGATCCTGGCTGTTGATTCACCAGCCAGGAATTATTCTAGAGAACTGAAAAGCTCTTCTAAGGTAGGTGAGGACAGCTCAGTGCCACACCTCATCTTACTTGGAAGGGAAGAGAAGTAAGAGCAAGAGAGGAAGGATGCAGAGAGGTAGGGAAGATCTTTTCCCGCCTCACTCCTGGTAGGCAGAGCAAGAAGTGAGCATGAGACCTGCAGCTAATGTCTGTATGTTCCTACCAGTGTCTTTCTACCTTTGGTAAGAAAGTTCTTGATGTTGATGACGCCACTGGGACACACCCTTGTCATCAGAATTACCAGATGTGTCTCATATCTTTAATTAGAATGAGGTTTAAAGGGTGGAGACTCAAACTTCTGCGTCCTCTCTTCCTGGAAGAGTCGATCTTTAATGGGTTCCTGATGAAAGGATATGGAAAAGATCAGAAAGACACACTCATACAACCACCTACCATATCCAAAGCTACCAGACAGCAGTGAGAGCGGCAGGCTACGGCACAGGGGATCCCTGTTGTAGAATCAGCTGTGAACACTTCTCTGAGTCTTTGAAAAATTCCACATGGTTGTCATAAGAATTAAAATAAATAATACTTATAAAAATAGTATACTGAAAATGGGAGATAGATATAAAAGCTGAGGTATTATGACATCATTATACCCTAAAGCATATAACTATGTATTATATGACAGGTTACAATAATCAGAGCTATAAAAATGAATGGGCTTGAATTGGACTGTTTCAGATATGAAATATAACTCTCTAAAATGCATTTCTTAGATTTAAAGGGATAAGAACCAAAGAACAAAATAAAGTCCTTGACCTCCCACCAGCACAGAAAGGTATGAACACATTCCTAAGACCTTCCAGTTTATCAACATTTGAAACTTCTTCAATCCTTACGTCTTTCCCCCCGTAAACATATGAGGTGCTTAAGTAATCACAAATTCATTTATAGAAGGAAATTATTTTCCTAAAATTTATGTTCCTTCTGTTAAAGTCTTTAGATTTTAACTAAAAAGAAGAAAAAAAGGAAAGGAAAAAAGTAGTATGAATCCAAAATCATGTTTTATAAAGAACAAATCCATAAGTAAAGTAATTGACATCTTTAGCAAATTCAAAATAACTTTCTATTGTGTTGGAACATACATGTTGTTGTTGTTAAAACTTGTTTTTATAGATCTTGATGAATGATTTCAAAATAAGCATATGGTGATATGCTTTAAAAGTAAGCATCTTATAAAACAGAGACAATGTCACAGGAGAAGGGGCTCGTAAGGCTTCTTTAATTAGAATTATGAATTATAAATGAGTCTTAAAGCCCACCATGTTCTTGGACTCTAGCCTTGTTTCCTACCCCCTAACTGATCCCTGGGACCATGGAGTGAGTGCTGGGGCTTCAGTGGTTCACTGATTGGTCTAAGCCATATACTCTTATCAGTATCACCTTGAAAAAAATCCAACACCTTTTGATTACCTGCTCCATGTACAACAGTTCTCATATTTAGAGCCATTCGTGGTTTTTGAGCATTCATAGTTCTTACTACAGTAGGTTAGAAGAAAAAGAACCTGAGCCTAAGGGGGAAACTGTGTGATAAAGAGTTAGTGAATGAATGACATAGTTAATGAGAATCCTGAAGACCTCATTCATCTATGACATCTGGGAATTTTCCCAGATAAGGGAAAATGACAAGACGGGGAAGGCTAGAATTTAACTAATGGTACTGCTTTGCAAAATTTAGATAATTATTAAAATTTTTGTGATCTTATTGTGAATTCTCAAAGGCAATCATTAATTTATATTTCTAATAGGTCACCATTCCTATTAGGCACCATATTAAGCTCATTTTGATTAAAGAGCCTTAATTTTTTTGTGAAGTGTATATACTACCAGCCTTCAATAAAATAATTACATTACAGGTGATCTATTTCCCATAGCCTGTTTTTTTTTTTTTTTTTTAAATCCACTATTTATATTTATTTATGCCATGAGACCAGAAGGGACTCCAGTAGAAATGAGTAATAACAGAAAGGACTTACAGTGTGACAATGCTAATGTGGGCCCATGACAGCTATCCAGCTAGAGAACTGAGCAGTTATCACTGAGGCCTGGCTTTATGGAACTGAAAAACATCTGTTACATTCTTCCCAAAGAAGTGGCAATTCTGTGGCTTCCCGTGAATATCCCACATGTACACATAGTTGATTTAAACAAGCAAAGACAATTTTCACAAATCCATATGATGAGATCATCAGGAAAAACCCTTTACATTTCCCTTGGAGAAGATGACATGCTTCACTTATTTCAGTTCTGTACCTAGTATGAGCCATGCCTAGGACTGACTTGAGACCTCATGCTAAAAAAGAAAGGCCTCCATGAACAAATGCCTCCTCTGCCATGAGACCAGAACTGGATGGTGCCTGGCTACCATTACTGAACATTTTGATCAAAGAGTCTATAGGAGAATCCTGATCAAAAGGGGTAAAATGTAGAACAGAATTTCAAATTCTCATGGACATCACACTTTCTGGAGCCATGGAGACCAGATGAACCCCTGAAACTACTAATTGAGAAAATCTTGAAATCTTAAACCAAAAATATTCCCTGAAGTCTTCAAATCAAACAATAGTTTATTCAGCTTAGGAGCTCTGGTAGTGTAGTGCCTAAGGCACTTGACTGCTAACCAGAAGGCTGACGGTTCAAACCCACCAGCCACTCCTTGTTAGGAAGGTTGGGCAATCTACTTCTGTAGTGATACTGCCTCGCAAACTCAAGGAGGGGTTGCTATGAGTCGAGGTCGACTCGACAGCACATAACAACAACAACAGTAAAACATATCTGCCTTGAACATTAGCTCTTTTAAGAACTACTGATATAAAATCAGATTGACAACAGCAACTTGAAAAACTACATAGGAAACTTAGGGGGCAGTGAGTTTATGTTAATGGAGGAGGAACAATTCAGAAAAGGACGATGGTTGCAAAACTTGAAGAATGTAATCAATGTTACTGAATTGTACATGTAGAAACTGTTGAACTGGTGTATGGTTTGCTGTATATAATCTCTATAACAATAATAATTTTTTTTTTTTTTTTTTAAAGAAAGGCCTCTCTAGCTTGTGGCATTAGGATGGATGAAACTAATTACTCCAACTTATCCTGCAAACTGGGTCACCACATGTGGCTCCAGAGTGAGGAGGGCATTTCTGAGTTGTTCCCCAGGCTGTGGCCATTTCACGTCACCCAGGTAGCACCCAGCCATGCCCAGTAACTCTGAATGTCGTTCCCCATTGGCTGGCCTTCCCCCCTTCATTTATTTCTTCCTTTGCATGCTCAAAGCTCTTCTAAAATAGCACTTACCACACAGCGTGCCTCTAGCCATCTGTGAGGCAGAACCCTGTGGCATCAAGCTTTTCTAGGACACTGACTACACGTTATTAATCACCAGGTTCTCAGGGCCTAGCCTCAAAACTAGAGCTCAAAACAGTCATGTTAAACAAAACTAAACTGATTATGAGAACTGAACGCAGGAATGATGATGTGGCTGATTGCTTTCAAAGATATATCATCCATATGTAAAAATAATTATGGGGCAGTTTGAAAAATGAAGGTGAATACATACACACTTTTTTCTACTATTTAGGGTTATTTAACCACTATTTAGTGGTTAACCCTAACCACTAGTTAGGGTTAGCATTACAAAAAGTAGTAAACAGAAAAAAGAAAAGGAAAAAAAAATAACCCAAGAATAATAAAAATAAAAACACTAAATTAGATTTCTTTTCCATAACGAAGTATCAAGATATATGTGAATAAACAAACTTAGAAATAATAGGAACCACTGTATTCTAATTCTGCTCAAAAAATAAACTTCCTTTCAACTATTGCATTAATGGAGACATTCATATTTTACCCACTGCAGCAACTGAAACTGAAACTGGACCCTTATCTCATTACCCAACTTACTCATTTTTTGCCACTTTTCTCTCCAATTAGTTGGCATGTTGAGACCAAGCAAACTGATTTTGAAATTAGTTTAAACCAAATGAAAATCGAGAGAACTGTCATAAAAAAAAAAAAAAAAAAAAAAAAACTATTTATCACAAATATGAATAACATTCCATTATAATGCAATTACATCTCTAACAATAGTAACACAATTTAGGATGACTTAACTTTCTTCCAGCAATAACAGTCTATGATTTTGTAAAGCTAAATAAGCTCTTGAGCTTACAGACACTGACTGAATAGCCTTACTTGGTTTCAGTGCAAGAGTGCTACCAGAGAAACCCTACTAAATTTAGACTCTGAGCTGATTTCATCACTAACCTGTCCTCATGACAGGAGAAAGGCGGCACAGGGGACGCCACATGAGACTGGGTTCAGTCTATGTAATAAGGACAGTTCTATGGCCAAAAATGGTCACAGAAAAACTCTCTGCTGGACTCAGGACAAACTGCCTGCAGGGTAAACCTGGAGCACCTGTATTACAGGCCCTGGGCACGGCTGACAGCCACACCTGTGTAGAACCCTAGAGTGGTACTGTAAATCCCAGTTCCTTACACGAGGGACTGAATGATAAAAGTGACTGCAATACAATCAGCCAAATTCAGAAGCTTTCCTGGAAGAAGAAATTATGAGAAACTTTATCCAAGACAAAGCTTGAAACAATCTGGAGAGGCATAAATTGAAATAAATCCTGATAGTTTTTCTTTCCTTTTTTTTAAAACTAGTCAAGGAAGTCAGACAGAGGAACAGTCAGCCACAGGGACCCAGGTGGGGGGGATACGAGAGGTTTCCAACAGCAGGATAGGCTTGTCTGTCGGTTTGTCCTACTGTGGTGACATGTAGACGTGAGTTTTGAGGCTGAGCCTCTGGTGTTTAAAACCCAGCGAGATGCACCTGGTG
>NW_006921728.1:4576436-4577050 GCF_000298275.1 Orycteropus afer afer | reverse complement strand
GATGGATTGATACAGTGGCTGCGATGATGGGCTCAAGTATAGCAGGGATTGTGGGGCTAGCACGGGATCGGGCAGTGTTTCGTTCTGCTGTGCATAGGGTCGCTATGAGTCGGAAACGACTCGATGGCACTTAACAACAACAACAACAACAGTCAAGAAAAATGTCTAACTCTTTCTTGGAAATAGACAGCCAGGTCTTTCTTCCGAGGCGCCTCTGGATGGACCTGAACCCCCACCATTGCAGACAGCAGCCAAGTGCATTAGTCACCTGCACCTAGAGACTCCTAAGTGAAATGACATTTTATTACAACAGCAGAATGCTCAGGAAAATCACTGAGCTATCAGGCAACACAGCTGGGTACAGGAGCAGTACAGCAGTGTCCACTTCACGTGTAGATTTCCTCTCAGCATTTTTAATAAGTCAACTGCCTGCTTGTCGTACACAGTTAGGGGAAGGAGGAAGGGAAGACTGCACAGGAAGAAATGGGCAGCCTGTGCCAGCCTCCTGAAGTGAAGGACAGTGCAGTGTAGTAAATTACTTAGTGTGGCTTTTCTACCCATAAGTCTTTGTAAACCCCAAGGTGGGATTTTCTATGAGCAACTGAGGAGCTCCT
>NW_006921728.1:4566823-4575976 GCF_000298275.1 Orycteropus afer afer | reverse complement strand
CAGGAGAGAGGTGGTGGGTGCTTTGGGAGGAACAGTTGGAGCAAGGGCTGGAGGGGGGAGGCAGCATGTCTGGCCTGGCAGGAATAGGCCTTGGGTTACTGCTGGTAACCCTGTCTTCCTCTTGTAGGGTTAGAGGAGGTCAGAACATGTGGCCTCCTTGCCGTTTTTGCAGACAGCACTAGTCAGGTGCTCAGTTGACTAAGCTCTGGCAGTAACCCAGCACTGGACTCAATGGCTTTGCTGCCTAGATCTCAGCCTGCTGTTGTTTTGTTGTTGTTGTAACGTGCTGTTGAGTCGGACCCAACTCACAGCGACCCCTCCTTGGGTTTCCAAGGCAGTATCACTTCGGAAGTAGATTGCCCCATCTTCCTTCCTAGGAGTGGCTGGTGGGTTTGAACCACCAGCCTTCTGGTTAGCAGTCGAGTGCCTTAGGCACTATGCTACCAGAGCTCCCAGATCTCAGCCTAGGGAAGAGAAATGGGATGCCGAAAAATGAACATTAGAAGTAAGTTTTACGGAGTTTTTGGTATCTTAGGGCTGGGGAAGAAGGCTGAAAAAGAGAAGGGAAAGAACAGATATATTTTTCATCGACCCCTATCACACTCCTTCTCCCTACTTCTTTTTACTCTTCCTCACCATGTAGTGCTTTATCTTTTCCATCATCTCCAGTAAGGAGCCCTGGTGACACAACAGCTACACACTCAGCTCTTAACCTACCCAGTGGCTCCATGGCAGAAAGACCCAGCGATCTGCTCCCATGGAGACTGCAGCCAGAAAACCCGACGGGGCAGCTGCACTCTGTCACACAGGGTCACTATGAATCAAAATCAAGTCTCTGGCACTGAATAAGGAAGACCGAAGAAGAGTTGATGCCTTTGAATTGTGGTGTTGATACCAAGCACTGTGGTAGAAAAAATCATTTTTAGCACCATGCTGTCCATTTCCTCCCTTAAATACCTTATGAAACACCTAGTGAATTGGAATGAGCTGGTACTAAAGTAAAAACAAAACACTACCTTCCCATTGCCATATAAATATATATTTATATTCTCCATTTCCTATATATATATATATATATATATATATAGCTTTTATAGCCTTATAAATGCTATAAATCAACTGAATGTAAACATAAAATACTTCTAGGCTGACCATCTGATATTTCATTTGGTTCAATGCCCTCCCCACCATGGGAAAGTCATTCATTTTCAAAGCCAGCATCAGATTTAGGTGAGAATAATACTGCTGTGTTATTATAAGTCATCTCATCCACTGTTGTTATTGTTGTTAGGTGCCATCAAGTCAGCTCCAACTTGTAGCGACCCTACACAGAACAAAACAAAACACTGCCCAGCCATGTGCCATCCCCACAGTCCTGGCTGTGCTTGAGCCCATCATCACAGCCAGCGTCAATCCATCTCATGGAGGGTCTTCCACTTCTCCAGTGACTCTCTACTTCACCAAGCGTCGTATCATTGTCCAGGGACTGGTCCCTTCTCATAACATGACCAAGACATGTGAGATGAAGTCTGGCCACTCTCCTTCCTAGAAGCATTCTGGCTGCACTTCTTCCAGGACAGATGTGTTCGCTCTTCTGGCAATCCACGGTATTTTCAGTATTCTCTATCAACACCACAATTCAAAGGCATCAACTCTTCTTCGGTCTTCCTTATTCAGTATCCAGCTTTCACAATGCATATGAGGAGATTGAAAATACCATGGCTCAGGTCAGGTGTACCTTAGCCTTCAAAGTGACATTTTTACTTCTTAACACTGTAAAGAAGTCTTTTGAAACCATTTTGCCCAGTACAATATGACATCTGATTTCCTGACTGCTGCTTCATGGGTGTTAACTACGAATACAAGTAAAATGAAATCCGCGACAACTTCATTTTTTTCTCCATTTAGCATGATGTTACTTATTGGTCCAGCTGCAAGGATTTTCATTTTATATTGAGGCATAATCCATACTGAAGGCTATAGTCTTTGATCTTCATCAGTAAGTACTTCAACTCATCTCCACTTTCAGCAAGCAAGGTTATGTCATCAGCATATCACTGGTTATTAATAATTCTTCCTCCAATCCTGATGTTGCATTCTTCTTCATATAGTCCAGCTTCTTGGATTATTTGCTCAACATACAGGACCAATAAGTATAGTAAAAGGATATAATCCTGACCTACACCCTTTCTGATTTTAAACCATGCAGTATCCTCTTGCTCTGTTCAAATAACAGCCTCTCAGTCTATGTATAGGTCCCTCATGAGTACAATTAAATGTTCTGGAATTCTCATGTTTTGCAATGCTATCCATAATTGGTTATGATCCACACGATAGAATGTCTTTGCACATTCAATAAAATATAAGTAGACATTTTTCTGGTATTCATTGCTTTCAGCTAAGATCCATCTGACATCAGCAATGATATCCCTTGTTCCACACCCTCTTCTGAATCTAGCTTGCATTTCTGGACATTCCCTATCAATAGACTGCTGCAACCATTTTTGAATTATCTTCAGCAAGATTTTACTTGCAGCTAACTTTTCTACTTTAAACTTAAAGGTTGCATTTGTTAAGAAGTAAGTGCATACCAGATATGCATAAAATTATATGACCTAGATTTAATGTTCAAAGGAAAATCTGTAAGGTTATATATATCTTTGGGATAAAAAAATGAAAACAAAACCAGGATAAGATTGAGTCGTTTTCATTGTTTTGCAGTTTTCTGCAGTGTATTTCTAAGCTTCTACCTTCTCATATTATCTTCCCTTTAGAAAGGTCTGAAGAAGGCTAACATGGAAACCAAAGAGATGCTATATAAAAGCTGGAAAATCTGAAGAACACGGAACACAAATGTGAGGCAGTGTTTCAGGTCTTGATGAGCTACAGAAAAGCTGACATAAGTTTTAATATTAGCTGAGGGAGATCTCTTAGTCAAAAAGGAAATAGGAAATAATGCAAACAGGGAAAAAATGCAAAAGGGGGTCTGCCAGTATTAAAGCACAGCCTTTAGGAAATAAAGAAACGATTCTGCTGCACAAGAAAGAAAGTCAGTTTAAAGATGTGTAGGTATTTGGTACATGTCTTTACAGAACATATACTAAAATTCCACGTGTAAGCTCAAAGGTATTAAAAGTTGAAGGAAAAAAAATACAAGATTATTTGATGACTCATAAACATGATGAGGATAAATCACTTAGTTCAACACTATTTGGTTTTGTTCTTATCCTAACTGTACCGTCCTAACTGCACTAAATGCCTTCTAGAACAATCAAGGGCATAAATAAATAAATTCATCAATAAATAAAGAGAAAGATAGCTTCTTCCTGCTAAACGCCATCACTGAAGACAATAGAAAAGTCACATTTTAAATTATGAATAAGCAGACTGTGCCAGATAGATTTTCGATAATCTAATTTTACTTTTAGTGGCCTGAGGTTTCTCTGGAACAGACTGCAAGCTCTAGGCTGTGGAAAAATTACTTGGGGTATTTGTTAAAATACAGATTTCTCGATTCCCTAGCCAGGGATTCTCATTTAGAAGGTCTAAGATCCCAAGAATCTGCATTTGAAAGGAAGTCAATGGTGATTATAAATGCATATGGAGACCATAGGGTATCATAGTGCCTAAAGCACTTGACTGCTAACCAGAAGGCTGGTGGTTCAAACCCACTAGCCACTCCTCAGAAGGAAGACTGGGCAATCTACTTCCATAGTGATACCACCTCAGAAAACCTGGGAGGGGTCAATATGAGTCAGACCCGACTTGACGGCAGTGCGCTGCATTGCTGCTGCAGCAAATTAAAAACAAGATATTGAGAGCTCCAGTAATGCACAGCAAGATCAACAGCACAATAAAATCTGAGTGATGGAGACCTGAAGTTGAGTAAGACGCAATAGGGGTTGTTTCTGAAAGGAACATTTACAAACATGTCAGTAAGCCAACAATCTGGTACATCATTGGAGTCTAAGTGAGCTTGCAGTAAAGGGCAAAGAACTGGTTAGTTTACATCCACTATTGACCTCATAAATCACAGGCCTTCATGTCTGAGGCCTAGGCAAAGACAGGTTGAATGAGGCAATGCTCAGATTCTGACCCACCTCTCTGTCCTCCTCCTGGACAAAATGATCAAGGGAGAAGAGGTGCCATTAGTGCTGAAAGTCAGTCTTCTCGTCTACTCTGATTAATCCAGACCCAGCAAAAGAAGGGTATATAAATTGGTGGGTGTTATGCTGAGGAATGGTCTCATAGTGACTACTGCATTTATTCAGACATCGGGAGATTCCCAAATTTTGACTGCATCGCAAGAAATCTTTTTACACATAATCAACTGGGAAAGTCAGCCAGCCGTCCAATACAACTACGTTAGCCAAAACTGAGGACTTGTTCATATCTATTATGTCTCCTGGGAGCTCTGGTGGCATAGTGCCTAAGGCACTTGACTGCTAACCAGAAGAATGCTAACCAGAAGACTGGTGTTTCAAACCCATCAGCCACTCCTTGGAAGGAAGGTTGGGCAACCTACTTCTGTAGCGATACCGCCTCAGAAACCCAAGGAGTGGTTGCTGTGAGTCGGAGATGACTCGATGGCACATAACAACAACATTGTGTCTCATGGATTTTCACATGAATACATTTGAGTAATGTTTTCTACTTTCTAAAACCATTTTCATGGTAGAGTCAGAGGCAGAGAGGAAAATTCTTACCTATTAGTTAATAAGAGGAAAATACTTCTTGTTTAGAAATGAAGACTATTTATTTTGTTGCTATATACCCTAACTTTTAGACTACTTATTTATAAGAACGAAGCACCTGAAGATACCATTGGCAGGTTTTTGTAACATGCCTTACGTTTTATCATTGAAGTCCAGTCTTTTTACTTTGTTCACAATATACATTTCTTACAGACCTACTTTACATCAGGTATGGTACCTCCAGTCACGTGAGAATGAATAAAGTCTATTTCTGTCCTCAAGGACTTGCAGTATCTTCAGGGGGAGTAAGAGACACTGCAACACTGTGTGGCAAGTGTCATTCTGGAGAGGTGGGCACAGCAGTGGGAGGTACAGTACTAGGGGATACCTCAGCGCCTAGGGGCTGACGGATGCTTCACAGAGACAGTGGCAATGGAGCTGGATATAAAATGTGAACAGGATTTCACCACATATGAAAAGAAAGAGAAAGACCTTCCCAACAAAGGGAGCATGAGAAACCATACGGGATATAAAAGGAAAGCAGTCTTTAGGGAACAAACAGTGTCTTGTGGGGCTGAGACACAGCAGAGAGAGATACAGAAGATGACACGGAGATCATGAGTTGAAGCCAGAAGAGAAAGGACTTAATCAGCCTTGGTAAAGGAGTTTGAATTGCATCCATAGGAAGGGCATTATGAAGTCCTGCAGGCTTTGAAGGAAATGTTACAGGATCCAATCTGTATTTCAGAAAGACAAGCATGGTGACAGACAAGGAACAGAGAGACGCGGTGAGGAGAGCAACAGAAGTCATTCAAGAGGCTGTTCATGTACCTGACAGGATGGCTCTGTGCTCTGAGATGTGCATAAACAGTTTTTCCATATGTTCTCTAGCTATACGTGAGTTTCCCACTTAAATTATATATCCATTCTGATACTTACTTTTCCTACCCAAAATATATCATCGGTGGCTCATAAAATCACACTGCACATGACTGTAAACATTTAGGTAAATACTTAAAAGACAATCTCTTACCTGAACAAAGCTGTTCCACTTTTGTGTAGTTTAAAGATACTATGTCATTAACCCATGCAATGATGTCATGTCTGCTCATAGTCTCTTGGGTTATCGAGGTAGAATACACATTGACCGCCATTCCCCAGCTAGGGAAAAAAAAAAAAAAAAAAAACACAAAGAGGTTTATTTACCTACAAGGAAAAAATTAACTCCAAAACATAAAAGACACCTACTGAAGGCCAGGATCCCTGGCAGAGCTCTCGGGGATGTATAATGCTGCTTTGGTCAAGTGGTTTGGCTTCTCTTTCTCTATATATATCCTACATATTTGTCATAACAGGACTGAATTTCATATACTTTTTATGTAGGACCATTTGACCCTCTCCTTCAGCTAGACCCAAACGTTCTGCAGGCTCTGGTATTTCCAATTTATAATACATTGTAGAATGTCTTTTTTTTTTTTTTTTGGTTTTGAATTGCATGTATTAATTCTTTTATTTTTGACATCTTAACACTTTATTATTATTTTAATTGTGATTTGGGTGAAAGTTTATAGAGCAATTCATTTTCCATACAACAGTTCATACACATTTTGTTTCATGACACTGACTGCAGTCCCCATAATGTAGTAATAGCTCTCTTCCCTCAGCAGCCACAATGAACTAATTTCCTTAGTTCAAAGCTGCCCATCTCACTCAGACTAAAACTCAAAGTTCTCACCAGTTTGATAAGGTCCTACATATATTTTATTCCTTGGCATCTCCTACTGTCCTTTCCCTACCCTCCACTCCACTATCACTGGCCTGTGCTGGCTACTTAATTGAGTACTTAAGGTCACACCCACTTCAAGCCTTAGCACTCACCACTGCTGCTTCAGGAAAGGACATTTCCCCTTATAGAAGTTTTATCAAATATTCTGGATATTAAACCCTTCCTTGATACATGGTTCCCCAAAATTTTATCCTATTCTGTGGACTTCACTCTGTTAATAAAATCCTTTGATGCACAAGAGTTTTTAATTTTGACTGAAGCTCCCTCACTTCCTTCAGGTTCCATTCAATATAACTTCACCAGCAAGGCCCCTTCATCATTCACCATCCCTTTATCCTTTGCCTTTTCAAAGACATAGGATGTAAACGCCACTAAAGCAGAGTTTATTATCTGTTATATCCCTGGTATCCTGCATGGTACCAGACATAGTACCATACAAATGTTAAGCTCTCAACATTGTTATTCAATGTTGCACTAGAGGTCCTAATCAGGGCAATTAGGAAAGATATAAAAGACATATATTTTGCGAAGGAAGAAGTAAATGTATGCCTATTCTCAGATGACATATCATATATATAGAAAATCACAAAGAATCCACAAGAAAGCTACTAGAGAGAACACATGAATTCAGTAAAGTGGTAGGATACAAAGTCAACACACAAAAATCAGTCAGGTTTCCTTATATCAGCATTGAGTACTCTGAAAAGGAAATAATTCCATTTCCATTAGTATCTAAAAGAATAAAACACCTAGGAATAAATTTAGATGAAAGATTTATACACTGAAAACTGTAACATATTTATAAAAGAAATTAAAGAAGACCTAAATGAATGGAAGGGCAGTCCATACTCACGGATTGAAAAACAATATTGTTGAGATGTCAATACTACCTGCAGTGTAGTAAATTACTTAGTGTGGCTTTTCTACCCATAAGTCTTTGTAAACTCCAAGGTAGGATTTGCTATGAGCAACTGAGGAGATCCTGATTGCTAAAGTTGTCCACCTGGAGTATTTCTGTTGGGAGTGGCACAAGACAATGTTCTGGGAGGTTCCCACTCTCTCTCAGGTGCTTAGAGTTCTGATGCTATGATTGGCTAGTTTGGCCACTCTGCCAGGCTCAAAAGGAGGCCTCCTAGAGGCAGAACTCTCTCTGACTGCTGGTTGAGGAAGACATGTTGCTGAAAGAGACACGGGCTCCTGAAAGAGACATGTGCTGCTGGGAAAGAGATGCAACAGACACGCATTGCTAAGTAAGACACTGAGGGACATGCACTGCTGGGGGAAAGACTGTGAGAGACTTGGCTGAGAGACAGTGGGCTGGGAGAGAGACTGAGCATTTTTCCTGAACCTGAATTGTAGCCTGTGGTGCTTACCTAATAAACCCCATAATCTGTGAGCTCTGTGTGGCCACTGCAGTGAATTATTGAACCCAGCAGAGAGGTGGTGAGTGCTTTGGGAGGAATGGTTGGAGGAAGGGCTGGAAGGAGGCAGCATGTCTCGCCTCACAGGAATAGTCCTTGGGCTATTGATGGTGATTCTGTCTTCCTCTTGTGAGATTAGAGGAGGTCAGAACATGTGGCCTCCTTGTCCTTTTTGCACTACCCAAAGCTATATATAGATTCAATGCAATCCCTATCAAAATTCCAACAGCCTTCTTTGAGAAATGGAAAAGCCAATCTTCAAATTTATATGTTAACTACCAATAAAACCAAGCCCACTGCAATAGAGTTGATTCTGACTCACAGCAACCCTGTCAGGGCAGACCAGAGCTGCTCCATATGGCTTCCAAGGATGTAATCTTTACAGAAGCAGATTGCCTCATCTTTCTCCCATGGAGCAGCTGGTGGGTTTGAACCACCAAACTTCTGGTTAGCAGATGAATGTTTTAATCACCATGCCACGAGAGCTCGTTATGTAACTATACGAGGCCCTAAATAGCCAAAGCAATCTTGAAAAAGAACAAAGCAGGAAGATTCCAATCTCCCAATTTCAAAACATACTATAAAGCTACAGCAATCAAAACAGCCTGGCACTATATAATAATAGACTGGCAGATCAATGGTATAGAATTAGTCTAGAAATAAACCCATATATGCATGGTTAATTGATTTTTTGACCATGGTGCTAAGTCCATCCAATAGGGGAACAAAAGTGTAATCAAAAAATGATGGTGGGTGCGGTGTAGTAAATTACTTGGTATGGGTTTCCTAGCCATAAGTCTTTGTGAACTCCATGGTGGAATTTGCCATGAGCAAAGAATCCACAAGTTATCCACCTGGGGTACTTCTGTTGAGAGTGGCACAAAGCAACGTTCCGAGAGGTTCACTCTCTCTCAGGTGTTCAGAATTCTTATGTTATGATTGATTAGTTTGTCCACTCTGCCAGGCTCAAAAGGAGCCCTACTAGAGGCAGAAGGAGTCTCTCTAACTGCTGGCAAAGAAAGACGTGCTGCTGCTGAGAGAAATGTGCTCCGTAGAGACACGTGCTGATGAAAAAGAGACACTGAGAGACATGCACTGCTGAGAAAGAGACACCAAGAGACACTCATTGCTGAGAGAGAGACATGCACTGCTGAGAGAGAGACTGAGTGGCACTGCTGGCTGAGAGATGGTGGGCTGAGAGAGACTGAGTGCATTTCTGAACTTGAATTGTAGCCTGATGCTTCCCTAATAA
>NW_006921728.1:4554151-4566493 GCF_000298275.1 Orycteropus afer afer | reverse complement strand
ACCCCTCCTTGGGTTTCTGAGGCAGTATCACTACGGAAGTAGATTGCCCCATCTTCTTTCCGAGGAGTGGCTGGTGGGTTTGAACTGTTGGCCTTCTGATTAGCAGTCAAGTGCCTTAGGCACTACACTACCAGAGCTCCCAAAGTTGGACCTATACTCCATAACCTATACAAATATTAACTCAAAATAGATCAATGACCAACATGTAAGAACTAAAACCATAAAAACCTTTGGGGGGGGGGGAACATGAAAGTTATGCTTCAGGACTTAATTTCAGAAATAGATTCTTAGATATCATACCAAAAACACAAGCAACAAAAGACAAAACAGATAAATGGGACTTCATAAAAATTAAAAACTTTTCTTCATCAAAGAATTTTATTAACAAAATGAAGAAACTATCCACAGAATGGGATAAAATTATTGAGAACTATGTATCTGAGAAGGGTTTAATATCTAGAATATATACAGAACTTCCACAATTCAACAACTCAATCAAAAAATGGACAAAAGACTTCAGACATTTCACTAAAGAAGATACACAAATGGGCGACAAATGGTGAAAAGATGGTCAACATTACTAGTCATTAGGGGAATCCAAATCAAAATCACAAATGAGATTTTGAGGTCACAAGTAAGATCACAAAGTGAGATACCACTTCACTGCCACTAGGATGGCTACGATCAGAAAAATGGAAAACAGCAAGTGTTGGTAAGGATTGAAAATTAGAACCCTCATGCATTGATGGTAGCATTGTAAATGGTACAGCCACTGTGGAAAACTGTTTTGTGATTCCTCAAAAACTTAAACATAGAATTGCCATAAGAGGCCACAAAATTCTACTCCTAGGTACGTATTCAAAAGAATTGAAAGCAGGGACTCAAATAGATACTTCTACACCAATGTTCATTACAGCATTATTCACAACAGCCAACAGGTGCAAACAACCCAAGCATGCATCAGTCACTGAACAGAGGAACAAAATGTGGTATATACATACAATGGAGTATTATTCAGCTATACGGAGAAATGAAGTTCCAACACATGCTGGGACGTGTATGAATCTTGAAAACGTTATGCTGACTCGAATGTCAGAAACAAAAGGACAATACTCTATGAGTGCACTTAGTAAAATACCTGGAATACGCAAATATAGAGACAAAGTTTATTAGAGGCTACCAGGGGTAGGCGGGAAGGAAGTGAGGATGTATTCCTCAAGGAATACTGAGTTTCAGGTTGTTGTTGTTATGTGCCGTCGAGTCGGCCCCGACTCATAGCGACCCCTCCTTGGGTTTCCGAGGCAGTATCACTACGGAAGTAGGATTGCCCAACCTTCCTTCCGAGGAGTGGCT
Organism: Orycteropus afer afer; assembly: GCF_000298275.1. Lineage (NCBI taxonomy): Eukaryota > Metazoa > Chordata > Mammalia > Tubulidentata > Orycteropodidae > Orycteropus > Orycteropus afer. The sequence continues at coordinate 4,565,140 of NW_006921728.1, read as the reverse complement.
GGTGGGTTTGAACCGCCAGCCATCTGGTTAGCAGGCAAGTGTCTTAGCCACTATGCTACCAGAGCTCCCGAGTTTCAGGTAAGGATGATGAAAAAAAAAATCTAGAAATAGACAGTGGTGACAGTTGTACAACCTGATGGCTACAATTAATGTCACTGAACTAAACTGAATTTTAAAGATGATTGAAATAACACACGTTTTGTTACATACATATATATCACCACAATGAAATATAAAGAAAAAAAACATACAGAGAAATAAGTAAAATTGTAAAAGTTAAAAAAAAAAAAAAGTCCAGTCATAAAACTAAAACATGTTGAATGTAAGGATGTACACTAGTTTTTTTTGCAAACAGTCAAGGGGGGCAGTAGGTAAACTAGGAATACATTCCATCATTACAGATGGAAATCACCTTAGAAATACGCCATTAGAAATGCTTCAATAGGCGCTCTGGTGTCACACTGGTTAAGTGCTGGGCTGCTAACTGAAAGGTTAGTAGTTCAAACCCACCCAGTGGTTCCACAGGTCAAAGAACTGGCAATCTGTTCCTATATAGATTACAGCCTACAAAACTCTACTGGGCAACAGCATACATACACAGATAGACAGATTTCACCTTTACTTCAGAAATTTTCAAATGAATACAAGAAGAAAAAATAACAGAATAACAAACCACCAGATGCATTTACCTCTTGGCTTCAACAATTATCAATGTGACCAATTTTGCTTCATTTATACTTCCATTAACTCCCCCACCCCTATTCTCCACCAGTCAAGCCAAATTATTTTGGAGTAAATGCCAAACATCACATCATTTCATCTGTAAATGATTCCGTATGTGTTTCTAAAAGATAAGGACATAGTAAGTGGTAAACTATATAACATTATTACACCTAAACATGAAGAATAATTTCTTCCTATCAAATACGGCTTGCTCTCATTTTCCTAATGTCTTCTAATTTTTTCCCCACTTTGATTCTGGATTCAAATAAGGTTCATACATTCACAGGTATTTTAAGTTTCGTTTATTTGTATGTTTCTCCTTTGCTAGTTCATCCCTGCCACGCTGTTTGTGCCACTGTTTACCTTTCTTAGTTGTTCCCATAGACGACTCTGACACAGAATCAAAGCAGTAAATTTCAAGTTTGGAAACAGATTAACACTAAATTCCTTAAATCTTATCTTTACTTAACAAGGCACTAATCAGCTCCTATGTCTAACCTGCTCCCCAACTACAGAGAACATCCCCGAGTTACATACAAGATGGGATCTCTCTGCCCATCCATCTCCCTCATCCCTCAAGTCTTCGCTCCTAAAGATCTGAAAACAAACTCCAGGCACTGGCATCTCATAACACAACCATAATTACTGCTTTTCTATACCATTTTGAAAGGGTTTTTATTTTTTGGTTAATAGGTTCCATTGCTTTCGTTAGCCTATCACTTATTAAACAGAACTGTTTCCTTTTGATACTCAATTTTACTGCTCACCAGAAGACTGGCAGTTCAAATCCACCAGCCACTTCTCGGAAGGAAGACTGGACAGTCTACTTCAGTAGTGATACCACCAAGCTCTGGTAGCATAGTGGCTAAGACATAGTGGCCTGCTAACCAGAGGGCTGGCGGTTCAAACCCACCAGCCACTCCTCGGAAGGAAGGTTGGGCAATCCTACTTCCGTAGTGATACTGCCTCGGAAACCCAAGGAGGGGTCACTATGAGTCGGGTTTGACTCCACGGCACATAACAACAACAACAACAACAACTTCAGTAGTGATACCACCTTGGAAACTCAAGGAGGGGTCGCTATGAGTCGGATATGACTCGACGCAGTGAGTTTTTTTGTTGTTGTTTATAGGGTCACTATGAGTCAGAATCAACTCAAGGCAATGGGATGTAAATTATGTAAAACCTTAGTAAGAATAATTCAAACTATGTAGAACATTAACAAAAATAATTCAATTTAAAATATTTTGGACTGATGTCATTTTCATGTAACTTGCATAATTTTGGGCAGCACATTTACTTTCCTAATATTTCTGTCCTCAGGCAGTGCTGAAAGGCATTTCCATTACTAGGATAAGGAGGCCCAGAATGGTGCTAGATGGCAACAAACCAATTGTTAGAGAGAAGAATTGTGCTCCAGATGATTTAAAAACAAAAGTAAACAAAAAGCAGGGGAGACACAATAAGGTCTGTGGTTTAGAAAGGTAATCTATATACAAGTAAGTAACAATTTCTGTGGTTACACAACACTAAGCAAACATATATATTACCATCTACAGCAAAAGGACAGGTAGAAGAGTTATAACAGCTTAAAAAAAAAAAAAAAAATCCACGAGTAACAAGGAAGCAAGTTATTTATTGCAGGTTCTGTCAATGAATCACACTTTCCTCCAGGTCTTTATTGATAACATTCAACTAAGTCATTCAGCAGCAAAAAGCCAAGTAAAAGCACTATCTGCCTTCGAGGAGCTCTTTAAAATGAACATAAAAACAACAACAACAACAAAACTCAGGTTAATTAGTTACTAACTAGACTCATCAGTCTCACCTCTACCCTACTGCTCTCTAACCAACACAGCTGCAAACTCGCTGCCCTCCGACTCACTCACAGTGACCCTACAGGACAGAGTAGAACTGCTTCCGAGAGTTTTCAAGGTTATAATCTTTATGGAAGGAGCTCTGGTGGCACTGTGGTTAAGGCTCACCTGCTAACCAAAAATCAGTGGTTCGAACCCACCAGCCACAACATGGAAGAAAGATGTGGCAGTCTGCTTCTGTGAAGATTTACAGCCTCGGAAACCCTATAGACCAAGTTTTACCGTGTCTGGCCATGAGTCGGAATCAACTTGACAACAGTGGGTTTTGGTTTGGAATCCTTATGGAAGCAGAGTGCCACGTGGGTGGCTGGTGTCAAATGACAAAGTGGGAAAGTGGGGATCTGAGTTATCTTCACATTTTGGAAAGAAGCCTTATGTCAGCTACCACTCATGCAGGCCCAAAACCAATTACAAAATACTCTACAGTTCTGTCCAAGAACAAATCTGGCAAAGTCTGTGAATCATTCCAGAGAAGTCTCTTCAAAATCAGACAAATACACACAATGCCCAAGCTAGCATTTAACTGGAATTATTTCTTATGCAATTCATTTTGTCTCTGCCCTACTCCACCCCTTACAATTAGACTGTTACAGTCATACTTGGTGGAGGGGGGCTCCCAAGTATTCTTCCCTTCATGTTTTAATCAATCCTCTTAAAGAAAAAAAAAAAAAATTTATTTTAGCAGGACTCACAATAGGCCAAGCGTCCCAGAATCCTGGCTTCTGATCCTGTGTTGGGTATGTGAATAAAAGGAGGAGGGTTTGTGAAATTAACTTTGGAAATGAGGCATGTGGAACCGATTTTTTTTTTTTAAACAACTAAAGACTGAGTTTGCCAGGCTTCCCAAGTTTAGACATGGTTACCTGCAGAAGCACAACCTCCTGAAAGTGGGTGACTACTGTCCACTGCTCTGAAAGGAAGTCCCAATTGGCTTAGATTCACCCAAAACCCACTTTGAAGCCAAACTTTTAAAAACCCTTCCTGACTTCCATCATCTTCTGTATGTCACTCCTTAAAGGACTCCACATGCACTTGGAAGTGTCATGTTCAATATAAAATATTCTGAATTCCACCCACCCTTTGCCAATATAGTCTGTTCACATGTTCTGCACTGATAACTATACCCGCATTTCTAACTGCATTTCTTCTCTCCCACAACATGTTCTAGCATCACTGGGAGAAGTCAACCACCAGGTCAAGGCCTTGTGTTTAATTCCCACCTCACAGGGTGTTCCTTGGTTAAGGGTTTTAGGATTGTCAGGGTTAGCCAATTCCTCCATACTGTGTAAAAAGGGAGTACATTATTTCAAACACATGTGCAAGCATGAATTTTTCACTCAGAAAGGAAATGTTGTTTTGTTTTTCTAACAAAAATAGCCATTTTGCTAACACTTCTGAGTATCCACAGATACAACAGTATCAGTTTACTTTGCCAATACAAGAAGAGAAAATTTAGCCAATCACTGATATAATAATGACTATTCTTTCTCCTACAGGCTAGTCAGTGCTGCACCTTTCTACAATAATCTGTAAACTTGAATAACAACAACAACAAAAAAAAAGGACACCCATACCAGAGACTACTAAACCAAGGGAGGGAACCCCACAAGACCATTTCTGCATTAGAAATATATTAGAATATATATTACCCACCCAAGGAGAAATATTTCAGTGCAACTGCACACATTTCGGTTAAATACGTGAGTTTTCTTCTGAAAAGCCTTGTAACAACACAAATAGATTCTGCCTGAATGCCTTCTTCCTGGCTCCCGTAAGAAAGGGCTGATGTTAAATCTCCCATGGCTGTCCCTAATAATGAACTGGGCATCAGTGGGGAGTGACATATAAATGTGTCCCCTGAACCAGAAACATCCCCACTTTTCAGCTGTCCATAATTCATTCTCTTGATTCAATTCCGTGAGGGGTAGGATTCAAGCATTTCAGCAAGGAAGGGGCATCTCCAGCTCATTGTTTATTCATCACACTCTCTTTATCTGCCACCTGAAGGGTGGAGGCAGGGAGAAGCATTTGAGGAGGGAGATCAGGATGGAGTCAAGTGGGAATATCTTTGAAAGACAAACTCTGACAAGATGAAACCTCCCTGGAGAAACATTACAGAAACTGTATTGAGTTTCATTTAAAATTGGGTAATAAAACTTCCATTTAACTTGTGGAATAATTGATGTATGTATGGATTTTAGGACTGGAATGGGAATTTAAGAGGTCATTTATTATCCTCAGGTAATAACACACTTAAGGCACTGTGGGCAGATGTGCATCTGTTTTATTTTTATAGGGCTCTGTTGAAGGAGCCCTTGTGGCACAGTGGTTATAGGACTCTGCTGCCAACCAAAAGGTTGGTGGTTCAAACCCACCAGCCACTCTGGGGGAAGAAAGATGCAGCAGTCTGCTTCCATAAATATTACAGTCTTGGAAATCCTATGGAGCAGTTCTACTCCACCCTATTGATAAGCTATGAGCTTGAACTAACTGGATGGCAGTGGGTTAGGGTTCGGACTCCGTTATGGCATTAGACTGGACAGTGCAAGACTAACTCCCCCAGGTATTGCCTGCCCCAGCTGTCCTGGAAGGAAGTGAAAGGGTCTCCCAGGGTGGCAGAGGTCTAAGAATCACACCGACTTCAGACTCAGATGACTGAGAACTATGAAGCCACTGCCCACAATTCTAAAATATATATATTTTATTAAAACAAAGACATTGAAATAAGCTATTTTTTCTCAAAATAAAGTTAGTCATAATTTAGAACAAGTAAAGAAAACCAACGTAAGTAACTTTATTACTAAGCTGTTTAGAGAAACATTTGCTTGCCAAAGTCATCCTATCATACACCTCCATGCCAAAAAAAACACCCAAACCTGTTGTCAAGTTGATCCTGATTCACGTGTTACCGACTAGGATGCTTCAGAGGGTCTTCTCGGTGGTAATCTTTATGGAAGCAGATTGCCAGGACTTTCTTCCACAGTGCCACCGGGTAGGTTTGAACTGCTAACCTTTCAGTTAGTAGTTGAGTGCAAAGCACTTGCAGCACACAGAGAACTGATCTTAGCATACCCATAAGCTAATGAGTTTTCTCAGAGAGCAGCATTTCAGGGTTTTCTAGCCTATCATTTTGATATTAGTGTGCTCTCTGTTATCATTAATTACTTTATATGAATACTTTTAATATGGGTACAAAGGTCCACTTAGTCCGACAATCAGAACTCCAGCTAGTAACTGCCACCTCCCAGAAAGGATGAACACAAAAATATTATTCTTTTACAAATTGCCCTTCTTTTTTTTTTTTTTTTTTAACCAGAAACTGTTATTTTTTCAAGCAAATAGATCAATCTCTTACCTACCATCAAGTATCTTAAGTACTATTTTTTAAAAATAGAGTATGACTAAAGCAGAGTACAGAATTTTTTTTTCCCCAACTGCCTGCAAAAACAATCAGTAACTACCCTTGAAAACCCAACCCCATTTTTAACAGCTTTCCTCATTATCTTCATTAACCTGGGTCATCAAATACTGTTCATAAGTAGCTACTTGCTTCTAATACCTAGCTTGGATACCATATTGTAACTAAATGGAAAAACCTTGAACTTTCAAAACAATATAGTTGTTTTTTTTTTTTTTTAAAAAAAAACAAACAAGTCAGATTCAGAATTAACAAATCAATAGCTCTGCCTCTGAAATGACTTGGACTTGGAAACTTGGCTCTTATCCAAGGAATGAAGAAATTTTGGAATTCCGAAAAAGCTCTTTGTGGCATCCACAATGTCCACTGATATGAATGAGACTGAATTGCATATAATGAGAGGTTAAAAGGCTAAGGCTGTGAATACACACACACAAACACACACACACGGCATACGTTTCTTCATATGGTTAGAAACGCAGTTGATTATATTTGCGTAAATGGCCATCTGGTTCAAACAATGAATGGCTTGGTCCATGCTCTGAAAATAATTTCAATGACCCAGAGCTCATTCCCATGCCACAGGGCTTGGCTAGTCTCCTAAGGGCACCAACTTAGGCTTAGCCTGCCTTCCTCCTACTTGGCTCCTAGTACATCCACTCGCTCTTTACCATCTGCCTTTTGTTTACTTTCCCAGCCCTACTTGGCCCTCTTCCCTCCCACCCTGACCTCAGCTCTTTCCCATGATCCCATGACATTTCACATCAAGCCCCAAGCCTCTCCCACCCAGCATGATCCCAGGTCAACCTCTTAAGATGTAAGTGCCACTGCCACCATGTTGGGTGGTTGTTCTCAGTTGTTAATCTGTCCTGTGTAAAATTAAGTGCAAGATATAGCAGAAGACTATGTGGCAATTAACTAAGCCAAAGACCACTAAGGATGCCAAGCAAAATCATGTGGTGGGCAAATAGTGCTGGGAGTGCCCGAGCTTCCTGTTTCTGAGCCATTTTGGTTCTTGGTGGTGCTGGTCCCTCCTTCGATACTCACCATCTTGTGCCATGCACCATCTCTAAACCGTCTCACTAAAAAAACAAACTCACTGCTGTTGAGTCAGATCCAACTCACAGCAACCCCTCCTTGGGATTCTGAGGCAGTACAACTATGGAAATAGATTGCCCAACCTTCCTTCCGAGGACTGGCTGGTGGGTATGAACGACCAGCCTTCTGGTTAGCAGTCAAATGCCTTAGGCACTACTCCACAAGAGCTCCCAGAGCTTCTCAAAATAATAAGCAGTTTTAAGGTTAATCCTTAGGGATAATTGAGGCTGAAAGCCTTATGCAAAGGAAGAGATGCTTCCATGGTGGGAATTTCTCCCCAACCTGGAATATTCATTCCCAGCAACCAGCACTGTTTGCCAATATCTCATGCTTCAGGATCAGTTCAAATGTCATCTCCTCAGCAAGCCTCCTCCAATTAACTTGTCTGAAGTGGCCTTCTCCTGTTATTCTCACATCTGCCATTCTTTTCTTCATGATACTAAGACAAGTTGCAATTATCTTGTTTACTGTCTGTAAATCTTGCCTTGTTTACTCTCTGTTCACCATCTCCTGCCTCAGAATGTAAGTTCTTTGAACACAGGTACTTAACAGAATTTTACTGCTTTATCTTTGCTGTCTTAAGCAGTGTCTGGAATATGCTGGATGCATTTAAAAAAAAAAAAAAGAATGATTGAATATGGGGAGAGGAAATTCACAGGATGCTCAAAATCAGGCCAGTAGCTAATATGTGTCTCTAGTGCTACTGAGACAGTGAAAAGAGAATAAATTTGGGTTGAATGAATTACAGGGCTTTGTCTAAAAAAAGAAGGGAGTTGAGAAATGTACAATACCGCAAGTCTTGACCACAGATATGACTAGCCCACTAGTTTTACCTCTAGAGAGAAGTGGTCCAGAAGTCAGGGTACTGGCTTCTAGTTCTAGAGACACCTACAACTGGTTGGCACATTTGATTCACCTCTTTGGGTTGCCTTTCTTTCTCAGCTCAAAAGAAGAGAAACTAGATTCAATAATGTAACAATGAGCATTTACTGAAAACTTCACATGTGCCTCATACAGAACTAAGCAGTTAACATGCATTTTCTCATTTAGTTTTCCCAGCAATGTTATGTGATAGGTTCTATACTTAGGTCATTATGTACCAATAATCAAAGGGTCAGTGATTGGCCAAAGTTAAAACTATTAAGTGGTAGAGCTGGGATTTGGACCTAGGCCAGATTCCAGAATTCTTGCTCTTAACACCAAGTCCCTTCCTACTCTGTCTTCATTATGTTTTGAGAGTCAGAGGAAGCAAAAGGAACCCCAAAGGAGGACACAAATGTGAGTTTTAATAAAACGACTTTTACTTTTTTTCATGCATCCAAGGCATCATTTTACATTTTCACTTTGATCAAGATGAATTTTTGACATAAGTTTCTCAGCAGAAAAGCCTGAAATGTACAGATTTGGGCAACTAGTTCCTCAGTTTATTGCTGAGAATGATTTTTGGCTCAAAAGTCAGCCAGCCGTAACATATAAGCCATACTGATATTTTAGGAATCAGCACATTTTACATTTCTAATTACTATATATTTTGGACTCAAATCTCTCAACTTGCTTTTTGTGATAGTGTAGTCAAAATGGACAAAGACCTCCTACATAACTGTTTATAATTTTTTTCAATGCTAATAAAAGACTTCAGATTGGTATCTTGCCTATGTGCTTAAAAAAAAAAAAAAAATTTCTTTAAAACAAACAAACAAACAAACTCAGTATCTTACCCTTGGGGATTAAATTAATGTCCATCCAAAGGTCTGTATTTACATTCCAGTAAAATTCATTTTTAAATGCACAAGAACATTTTGAAATGGAAATGGGAAATGAAGTCCCAATAATATTAAGCCTATTAACAGGATGTGAGTACAAGCCAACAATGAAAAAATATTCTGGAGAATTTCTCTATAAAATGAGTAATATATGTCTATATCCCACTAGCCCTATTTATCTGTCTCAGTTCTTTCCAGAGTAGACTCTGACACACAATCAAAATGACAAATTTCAAGTCTGGAAACAGGACTACAGTAAATTCTTTCAATCTCACCTTTACTTGACAAGGCACTAATCAGCTTCTGCATCTAACCTATTCCTCAACCCCAGAGAACATCCTGTGAGTTGCATACAAGGTGGTCTATCTCTACTGCACGCTACGAGTAGCAGCAAATGGCAATTTCAACCTCAACTGCAATGGGTTATAGCTAAGGAGTGCTGGTGGTAACAACCATTAAGTGCTGAGTGGCTAACCGAAAGGCCAGGGTTCAAACTCACCTAGCCACTCTGTGGGAGAAAGACTTGGCAATCTGCTTCCTTAAAGATTACACCCAAGAAAACCCTATGGGGCAGCTCAACTATGACACGCAGGGTTGCTAGGAGTTGGAATCAACTCAGTTGTCACCCAACAACAACATAGCTGAGCTAAGATTAGCATTATTCAGCCAAACTGGTAAAGCACTGGGGGGAATATTGTGAAAACTAGGAGCACTATTTCATCACCAGTCCCCAGGGCACCCTCTGAAAAATTTCCTTTCACTCCAGATGAAAAATTTCACTCCAGGTGAAACGATCATCTGTATTTCAGCTGGAGAATGGACTTCCCCATAACTCCTACAATTCCATCCAGGATCAGCAGCTTGACCTTTCTCCTTCCTGGTTTTCTGGTACTCAAGTCTTACTTGGGCAACCAGATATCAATCCTATCTGCCTTGTATATTAGAATGAAAGAAGAGTTAAAAAAAAAAAAAAAAAAAAAAAAAAAAACTCACCTACCATTTATTTAAGGCGCTCTGGTGGCATAGTATGGAGCTCTGGTGGCATAATGCCTAAGGCATTGGACTGCTAACCAGAAGGTTGGCAGTTCAAACCCACCAGCCACTCCACAGAAGGAAGACTGGGCAGTCTATTTTCGTAAAGATTTACTGCCTCAGAAACACAAAGGGGTCACTATAAGTCGGAATCAACTCAATAGCAGTGAGCTTGGTTTTGGTTTTGGTGGTGTAGTGGGTAAGGCATTAGAGTGCTAACCAGAAGGTCAGCAGTTCAAACCCACCAGCTGCTCCATGGAAGAAAGACAGGCAATTTACTTCATAAAGATTTACAGCCTCAGAAACCCAACAAGGTCAGCAGTTCAAACCCACCAGCTGCTCCATGGAAGAAAGATAGGCAATTTACTTCATAAAGATTTACAGCCTCAGAAACCCAACGGAGGTTGCTATGATGGTACCATTTACTTATTGGAAGAAAGCATGAAGAACTGATAGATTTTTACATTGGCTAGAAAGTGCCCAACAGCCCCTGACAACAGCCCCATTTACACACTTACACACACAGTCTTAAACTTGCAGCACCTTTCTGCTTTCATCTCTACTGCCTTGGCATACACGTCAAAAATTACATTTCTAGCATCAATGTAAAAGCATCACAATTCCCAAAGTGGAAACTGCACATTCTAGTAAAAAGTGGGTAAAAACTGTGTCATGTTCAAACTGAATGAGGTATGAAAACAACAAAAGGCAGACACATGGTAAGACCCTTGGGTCTGGGAAAAGATGGAGGCTTACAAGTTTCTTGTCACTCTGGTGGTGTATTGGTTAAAGCATTCGGCTGCTAAACAAAAGCTTGGTGGTTTGGACCCACCAGCAACTCCACAGAAGAAAGATGAGGCAGTCTGCTTGTATAAAGATTTATAGTTTCGGTAATTCAATGGTGGCAGTTCTACTCTGTTCTAAACGGTCTGAGTCAGAATCAACTCGATGGCAGTAGGTTTGTTTTGGTAGAAGCTGCTTCTTTTTTTTTTAATTGTGATTTGGGTGAAAATTTACAGAGCAAATTCACTTTCCATACAGCAGTTCACATACACTTTGTCTCATGACATTGACCACA
>NW_006921728.1:4552715-4553935 GCF_000298275.1 Orycteropus afer afer | reverse complement strand
TCTATTTTTGTCTTTGTCTGTAAGCTGTGTCTTTTTTTTTAATTTTATTTTTTTATTATGATTTGGGTGAAAATTTACAGAGCAAATTCACTTTCCATACAGCAGTTCACATACACTTTGTCTCATGACATTGACCACAATTTACCACAATGCCCATCTCCCCTCCCACTTCCTCCTGACAGCTACCTCTTCCCTGTGCCCATCACTCCATACACTACTGCCCCCTGAGATGTCTTCTTGTGTATAAGCAGCCCTTCTTTCTCCCACGATTATTCTCTCCAAGGAGCGTATCTACCCCAGGCAAATGTTCAACTCATATGCCTGTCTTTCGTTTGGCTGGAAGCCACAGGTGTGGGTTCAATTCCAGACCTGAAGGGCAGCTAGGGGCCATGGTCTCAGTAGTTCCACCAGGCCCTATTGGACCAGCAAACCTGGTTCCCTCCTCCCCTTTTTTTTTTTCTCCAAATGATTTTGAGTTTTGTTCCACATTGTTCTCCCTCTCTATCCAGGATCTCCTACATAGATCACCTTCCACGTAGTTAACAGTGGTAGCCGGGCACCATCTAGTTCTTTTGGTCTCATAGTTGTGGTAGAAGCTTCTTGAGGTGAAGTCCACCTTTTAGATTTTGCAGTTCTATGGTACCAGGACTCATGGGAATAAAGGACAAAATTTAATATACTGTAGCCATTTAAAGGAGCTCTGGTGGTACAGTGTCAAAGCATTCAGCTGCTCAAAAGGTTGGTGGTTCAAACCCACCAGCCCCTCCATGGGAGAAAGATAAGGCAGTCTGCATCTCTAAAGATTTAAAACTTTGAAAACTCTATGGGCCAGTTCTACTCTGTCCTAAAGGGTCACTATGAGTCAGAATCAACTTGATGGCAGTAGGTTTGGTTTAGTAATAGTTTAATAAATGTGAGGGATAGTGGTTACTACTGAATTTGGAATATTTTGTTAAGTTTGGGATACTAAAGACAGAACAGTAACAATGAATAAGCATTTAACGATAATTAAGGGAAAAGGAAGTTACTTGTAAGAATACCTTATAAACTATTTGACTTAGTAATTGTTGTTATGTGCCGTCGACTTGGCCTGACTCATAGCGACCGCTCCTTGGGTTTCCGAGGCAGTATCACTACGGAAGTAGACTGCCCCATCTTCCTTCCGAGGAGTGGCTGGTGGGTTTGAACCGCCAGCCTTCTCGTTAGCAGTCAAGTGCCTT
>NW_006921728.1:4541666-4552615 GCF_000298275.1 Orycteropus afer afer | reverse complement strand
GGAAGTAGACTGCCCCATCTTCCTTCCGAGGAGTGGCTGGTGGGTTTGAACCGCCAGCCTTCTCGTTAGCAGTCAAGTGCCTTAGGCACTAGTAATTAGAGATGTTAAAAAAAAAAAAACAACTCTACGGTCATCGAGTCAATTCTGACTCATAGCGACCACCAATGGGTTTCTGAGGAGGTAAAATTTTACAGAAGTAGATTGCCCAGTCTTCCTTCTGTGGAGTGGTTGGTGGGTTTGAACTGCCAGCCTTCTGGTTAGCAGTCAAATGCTTTAGGCACTAAATATCTAAAGGGTGAATAGATGAAATTAGTTCTAGAATTGATATATATGTTAAAAGTTAGCCAGTATCTGAGCCAATTTAAACAGATGAAACTCATAAATGTTGTAAAGTGTCCCTTCCTCCTCCTTTCCCTTCATTCTGGGTTCTTAGGATTAATTTGACTCAGAGACTTTAAAACATGTGAAAAACAAAACCCAGAAAAACCACAAACAGGTCTGAATCCAATAACTGAATAATAGTTGTAAGTTGTTTTTTTTTTTTTACTTTCCTAACTAAAACCAAAGACCTGGTATCACACTAACCAAACCAAACCCATTGCCATCAAGTCGGATCTGACTCATGGCAACCCGTAGTTACTTATAAAAATGGGTTTCCATATATATATATACATACACACACACACACACACTTTTGTACTGATCAGTTTCTGTTAAAATATTGTGAACATTTTTCATATCTTCTCCATGTGTAATATTTGTATTATATTTCATTCTATAGCTGTGCCACAATATACTTCATTCTAGAATTTTGTAAAATTTTAACCCAAATTCCTTTATCTTTAATTTCCAGAACTTCTACTTTCTTTGATTATTTCCACTCTTGTTCAGTTAAGTATTATTTCAAGACAATAAAATCGGTGGTCTCTTAAGTGCTAACAATGACCAAATCATCATTGGCCTGCAGAAAAGGACTTGGACATTTTTCTAATCTTTTAAGTCTTCAGGTGATTTTTGGGGGGTCTAGTTATTAACAGATCTCTCATGGAGGAAGTGCAGCCGGAATGCTCCTTGGAAGCAAGAATGGCCAGACTTCGTATCACCTATTTTGGTCATGTTGTAAGAAGGGACCATTCCCTGGAGAAGGATGTCATGCTTGGTAGGGTGGAGGGTCGACGAAAGAGGGGGAGGCCTTCAACGAGATGGATTGATACGGTGGCTGCAATGATATAGCAGGGATTGTGGGGCTGGCGCGGGATCGGGCAGTATTTCGTTCTGCTGTGCGTGGGGTCGCTATGAGTTGGAAATGACTCGACGGCACTTAACAATAACAACAACAGTTATTTTATCTGTGGGGCAATTCTACTCTGTTCTAAAGGGTCATCATTATGGGTTTGGGTTTGGTTTTTAGTGGTCAGCTAGTTGGCCTCTTTAAAGCCAAATGGCTATCTCTGTTCTGTGCTCTCTTGTTAAAAGGAAAAGAAGCAAGCAATCATTTTATTACTTTAAGGGAAAAAAAAAAGGTTATGTTTTTGGCCATCGTAAACTAAGGGAACCACAGGATGTCCTGTCTAATGGTATTTGGCTTCCTTTCACGGAACATCCTCAATTAAAGGAAAATGTGCACTCTCAACTGATACTTGAGTGGCTGTGACCTGCTCAGTCTCAATCAAGACACAGAAAATGCTAGTATATCATCTATATAGCAAGAGATTACTGCCAACATGGAAAGAGTTGTGTTGTTGTTATGTGCCATCGAGTCAGACCTGACTCATAGTGACCCCTCCTTGGGTTTCCGAGGTGATCACTAAGGAAGTAGATTGCACAACCTTTCTTCGGAGGAATGGCTGGTAGGTTTGAACCGCCAGCCTTCTGGCTAGCAGTCAAGTGCCATGGAAAGAGTAACTCATGTCAAATTTGCCCTTAAAGGTTTTGGCAATAAAAATGAATAAATGACAAATCAAGTAAGTTGCACTCAAAAAATGTACTAACAGACTTAGGGCATTTATGTAATCATAAGTGATCTTACATTTTATAATAAATAAAGCTTCTTTGGATTATGAAACATATGGTTTAGAAACTGGCTTTAGCTGGAAAGATTTCCCAACAGATTCTAGAAGCCAATTATCCTCACCCGGTCAAAAATTACAAGTTCCCTCAAGTAGATCCTTTCAGATAAACCTTAGACCTTACTAGGGTTTCGCTTTCCAGTTCCTAAATTCTACTTGAGGCACTTCTCCTCTTAGGGGCTCAGAGAAGTCAAGAGCCGAACTGGCAACAACCACACAACTGTCAAATTAGACAGAGTGGGAATGGAGTAAAGTAGAGTTGGGCTGTTCATCTTACAGTTAAAAAATAAGGGGAGGTAGAGGGGAACCCAACGCTTTAACTATCCTGGGCAAAATTTTGAAAGCATGCCAATGATTCCTTGTTATTTTTAAGGAGGAAAAAAAAAAAAACATTTCTACACACATTTTCTTCTTAAATTTAAAGTAGAAAGTTTGATCTAGTATTAAGTGGGTAATCAATACAAAGGAAAATAGAATTAAAACATCTCAGAGATCTATTGAGACTGCAAAGAAAACCTACTTCTATGTTTAACACTTTCATATGAAACTTCTATGGTAAATTTAGAGAGTCTTTTCCCTTGAACTAAAAATAATTACACCACCAATTCCTCACTTATGGCCTATCTGGATATCTGACAACTGACATTTAGGGCAACAGTAAAAAATCTACTATTTGACTATTTTGTGCATTGAGGAGGTGAGGCTAGAGGGGGAGGGGAGGGGGAGGAGGAGGGGGAGGTTTGTCAGAGGAAGTGAGGCTGCACCGGCCACTTGGCAGTTCGTATTCCTGTGGGGCCCATGGCAAACGTGCAGAAGTGGACGGCTTGCAGGAGGTAAGGGCTGCTGGGCATCAGGAGGCAGCACAAGGTGGCACTCTCAGATTGGGCAAGAGGGGTGGGACTTGGCAGTCTCTTCTTCCAAAGAGGCCTCTCTGCCACCTCCACGGCCTCTAACGGGCACAAGTGGCGGGGCCTCACTTCCCACAGACCTAGGAGCTGCCAGCCACAGAAGCTTGTCTCTGGAATGGCAGAGTGGGCAGATGGAAAGACGAGGCATGGGGGGTTCACATGGAGGCCTGAAGCACAGCTCTGATCTCACCTAACGACCTGGTCTTTGGAGCCTACGAGGAACTCTGGTGGTACAATGGTTCAAGTGTGGGCTGCTAACCAAAAGAAGCATAAGTGGATGAACCCATGGGCCTCTCCACAGGAGAAAGACATGGCAGTCTGCTTCCATAAAAATTTACAGCCTTGGAAACCCCATGGCTCAGTTCTACTCTGCCCTATAGAGTTGCTATGAATTGGAACAACTTGATGGCAGTGGTTTTGGGTTTTGGAACCTAACAATGTTGACAAGTGAGGAATAGGTGTATCCTGTTACTGTTTTGTAATCTATATAAATTGAATAATTTAATAGGTACTTAACTGAGAGCTGAACATTCATCTAATTGCTATATAGGGCATTTTACCTGCACAAAGACCAAGTAGACACAATTATCCTCTTTCTTAAAGAGTTTATATTCAGAATAAGGATACAAGACTGTGTATACTGAAATCTAATTCAAGACTACATTACAGTATCCAGAACGTATTTTAAAAAATCCTCTTTAGCAATAAGACAAGCAACCTAGTTTTTTTTTTTTTTTTTTTCCAAATGGGTAAAAGATTTGAACAGATCCTTCACTAAAGAATGCATAAGAATAACCAACAGGCATGTGAAGATATCCAACAGCATTGTTGTTATGTGCCTTTGAGCTGGACCCGACTCACAGCGACCCCTCCTTGGGTTTCTGAGGCAGTATCACTATGGAAGTAGATTGTCCAACCTTCCTTCCAAGGAGTGTCTGGTGGATTTGAACCGCCAGCCTTCTGGTTAGCAGTCAAGTAAGTACCTTAGGCACTATGCTACCAAAGCTCCTTCCAACAGCATTAGTCATCAGGAAAATACCAATGACGATAACAGTAAGATACCTCTAGACATCCATAATAATGGCTAAACTGAAAAAGACTGACAATACCAAGTGCAAACAAGAACGTGGAGTAACTGACATGCTCTGTTAGTAGGAATATAAAATGGTACAACCACTTTGGACAAAACTCTTGGCAGTTTCTTAAAAAGTTAAACATACAGCAATCATATTAAACATTGTAGTCCTAAATATTTACCCCAAAGAAATGAAAACATTTTATCCACGCAAAGAACATGAATGTTTATAGAAGCTTTATTCATAATTGCTAAAACTGGAAACAACCCAAATGTCCATCAACTAGATAAACAAAATATAGCATACAAGAGATAAACCAAAAAACTAAACCCACTGCCATCAAGTCAATTTCAACTCACAGCGACCCCCATTGGGTTGCCAAGGTGGTAAATCTTTACAGAACTAGATTGCCCCACCTTCCTTCCACGGAGCAGCTGGCAGGTTTGAACTGCCAACCTTCTGGTTAGCAGTCAAATGCCTTAGGCACTGTGCCACCAAAGCTTCTTATACAAGAGATACTTCCCAGCAATAAAAAGTAATGAACTGTTGATGGTAACAATACAGATAAGTCTTAGAATCATTATCTTGAGCAAAAGAAGCCACACACAAAACAGTACGTTCTGTATGATTCCATTTATAAAATGTAAAATAATCTATACAGTCTGAAAGCAGATCAGTGGTTGCCCGAAGTTGTGGGCAGAAGAATAAATGGACCACAAACGGCACAAGCAAACTTTTAGAGGTAAAGGAAATGTTCCAGGTCTTGATTACGGTGATGGCTCCACAGGAGTAAAACTGACAAAAACTCAACAAATTACACACCTGAAATGCATGCGGTTTAATGGACATAAATTGATCTTCAGTAAAGGTGATGACCACCGCCTATTTCAGTTTGTTGCACTCTGGTAGCCTGTGTGTTGCTATGGTGCCACTGGTATTTCAAATACCAGCAGGGTCACCCATGGTGGACAGATTTCAGGGGAGCTACGAGACTAAGAAGAAAGGCCTGGTGATCTACTTCCAAAAATTAACCAATGAAAACCCGGACCACAGAATACTGCCTGGGATTCTGGCTCACTCACTTTGGACAGGCCCTCAGGCGGGGTCAATCACTGAAGAAGGACATCATGTGTGGTGCAGTGGAGGGCCAGTGAAGGTGACAGAAACCCTCAATGAGATGAACTGACACATGGTGGCAACAATGGACTCAAACATACCGATGATCATGAAGATGGCACAGGACCTGGAAACGTTTCGTTCTATCACGCATAGGGTCACCATGAGTCAGACGACACTCCATGGCACCTAACAACAAACTGACTGGGGGGCAAGGGGGAGACTGTAGTGTAATTTCTTTGAATTCTTTCCAGATTCAATTTGAACTTTCAATGAGCACCTGCTATGTGCCAGGTATTGTACCAGATACTGAGACACAAATATCATAGATTTTCATGAAGACAGGGTAAAATAGCAGAGTGGAACTAAATATGAAACACTAGTTAACCTCTACTGAGGCATCAGCTTCGCAGCAGGCACTGCCTGGCGTACTTTACATTCTGTATCTTATTCAATCGTCCTAACAATCCTGTGAGCTTGGTGCTATTATTTCCAGTTGCATATTAGGAAACTGAGGCTTACAGAGCCTAAAAAATTTGCCCTTCGAAAAGGAGTGGAGCTGGGATAGAAAATTTAAAAAAAAGTCCTATTCCAGAACCTAAGCTTTGCCCACTGCACCTCACTGGCTCTCCAAGGAAATCATTCTTAATATGAAGGGGGGTACTGGATGGTCCATACCATCTTTTCAGACAAGATCAAGTTTTGAACCAGAGTCCAGGTGACAATGCCATACTTATCAGACAATGTGGAAATATGGCCACTGTTACTAGTGAGGGCTTCGTAAAGTCAGTGTTATGACAATGCTATCTGCCTATCAGAAATTCCAGGGAGAGAAAAACCAGCTTCCCAAACAGCAAACGTGCTTCTCAATTTACTGTGAGTTCCAAGCCCCACTAAGGGATTATGGAAGGGACTTGCTGGTCTCCATTCCCCTTCCCCTTGTCATATCCCTGACCTAGGTGGCCGACAGGGCCACTCATCTATGTCTTCCTCACGCTGAAGAACAAAAGTGTTTGAAGGACGGTTCACTCTGCCTACAAACACAGAAGGAGAGAGGGGAGCCAAAGAGGGAGAGGAGGGCTGAAAACTGAACTCACCCCCCTCCACACTGCAGCTGCCTCATCACCTACCCTACCCAACTACCACCCCCTCTTCCACTTCCTCCTTCTCTGGCAGAGATACTTGGCTCACAAGCCCCATCAGCTTTTTCACTTCAGGGTTATTGATGGTGAGCAGATCCTATAGCAAGGATAATGTATTCAAAGCTCTCCTCTCTTTTGTTTTTCTTAATTGGTCAGTCTCCATGGGGATTCACTCAGTTCTAACCCAGACAGGTTGAGAAGGGGGTGGGCAGAGAGGTGTGGTGAATGCAGAATGCCATTTCCTATTGCTGGGACACTAAGGTCAGAGACTGCTAATTAACTTCCATAAGGTGGGAGGTCAGGCTAGGAGCTGGGGGTTGTGCTAATGTGGAATGACTAACCCATGACAATAACCTGTCATCTTGCAGTTTTCAGGCTCCACACAGAGCTGGACAAACAGCAGGCGCTCAATAAATGAGAAGAAAACATAAATTCAGAAAGGATATTTGGAAAATAATCCTTCCAGGGGACTACTTTGCAGTTACTGCTAGATTCATGGAGCATATTAAGCAGGTTGGATGTGTCACAAAAAAGAAAAAAAAAAAAACACAGGCAGCTCCAACATACTCTTGCAGAAAACAGAGCTTTGAACCAGTTCATTCCAGGTGGATTCCCTGCTGAGACCTTGCATTTCCACCCCAAAGGTACTGAATCCGAATCTACATTTTAACAAGACTCCCAGGTCTTGTTAGATCTTATAGATGACCACATCAAGATTCCCAGGTCCATAGATTCTTTTAGATCCCTGGGTCAGGATCACCTAGGGCTCTGTAACAGTCACCTGGAGATCTTGTTAGAATGGAGCATTTGACTCAGTGTATCTGGGGTGGAAATGCAAGTTCTCAGCAGGTTGACCAGAATGAACCCGTTTGAGGCCCTGGGGGAAAATGAAACACAATATGGACCATGGATGCTGCACAGGGAACCTCAAAGGGCCACAAGGGCCGATGTCACAACAGCACGCTTCATTTGTGACTTGGGATGTTATTTTATGTAAGAACGGTTTTTCCATTAGGCAAATCTTTAACATCATGCATGTGACTTCAATAAACCAAAAAAATCAAACTCACTGCCGTGGAGTGGGTACCAACTCGACATAGTGCCTTAAGCACTACTCCGCTAGAGCTCCCATGACTTCAGTAAGTCCATGCATTTTAAAATTAAGATATTTTCCAACATATTTCAACTAAACTCATTAAAGTGAAATTAAAGCTCATTTATTTTTAAAGTGTTAAATGAAAAACTCACTGATTGATTAGCTACCTTACATAGTTTAAAAATTTAAAAAACAAAAAGCCAGACAGTAACTTACCTGCCCTGGTCTCACATTATTAGTTTGTACCTATCAGTTTCACCACATATATCAAGGAAATAGGGCTAGGTATTTTCATTTTCTTCATAAAAGTTAGTACACTACACTATTTTTACATAGCCACGGCCTATACAAACATAAAATCCGGGTATTTTTGTAAGGCAGAAGTAACCTTCCTACCTCTAAAGCCATTCACAATGCCCAAACTTGTGCCTGCCTCACAGCTGTGCTAAAACTTTCCGAGAGGTCCTGCTATGGTTTTACTTACAAGCTTCATTCCTGAAAGCTTTTGAAAATGACAGGAGTGAGAATTTTGCACTTGCCAAGTAACAGCACAGTAATCACAAAATTCTACTAAGATAAGTATCCCTCTTTTGTGAGGCACTGGCTGGTCAATGGCAGAACCTTCGTTCTCCACGCAAGAGGCCCAGGCTAGATTCCTGGACCATCTGTCTGTCAGCGGAGGCTTGCCCGCTGCGATGGTGCTGCAGATTTCAGGGGAGCTTTCAGACTCAGATGGACTATGAAGAAAGGCCTGGTGATCTACCGCTGATGATGAGCCAGTGAAAACCCCATGGCACACAACGGTCCAATCCACACTGATCACAGGAATGGCGCAGGATGGGGCAGCGCTCCGTTGCCTTGTACATGGAGTTTACCACGAGGCAAGGGTTGTTTCCAAGGCAGCTAACCACATCACCCCTCTTTTGATAGACTTGTCACTTGTTCCAAATGCTTCTGAGCCAACAAAAGCACACTCTCCTCTAAAAATAAAACAAAGCAGACACTCTCTGTCCTCTAAGGGGCTAGGTGTGGGTCCTTGCTCCATCTCCACCAGATGAAACTCTCTCCCTGACTGTCATCCTTGCTACCAGAGGCTCCTTGAGGGGAGGATGGTGCATTATTTATCGCTGTATCCCAAGGGCCAGCATGGAATCTGGCAAATAGTGAGGAGCTCTGGTAGCGCAGTGGTTAAAGCATTTGGCTGCTAACCAAAAGGTCAGTGGTTTGAACCCACCAGTCACTCTGCAGGAGAAAGATGAGACAGTCTGCTTCGTAAAGATCTACAACCTTGAAAACCCTATGGGGCAGTTCTACTGTGCCCTAAAGGGTTGCTCTGACTTGGAATTGACTTGCTGGCAATGGATCCTTGAGGAGTTCAATAAAAGTTCGCTGAAAGAACAGATTCTTAAGGGACTGCTGGAATTTAAGCTTAAATTTTAATATAACAATAATGGTGTAAAATCCAAGAAGGGGAATTGAAACAAAATTACATTATTAACAACCTGAAAGCATTCTGGCATTCCAAAATGATGAAAGAGGAATTGAAGGGAAAGGAAGAGCTAATTTTACTAGCTTCACTTTCTCCCAATTTGTTAAAACATCAAATGAAAACCATGCAGGGACTCACGAAGGACTCTTAAAATAAAGGATATTACTGTTTATAATCAAAGTAAACTGTGAACACAAGATGTCAATGCTTGCGACATCTCTGACAAATTACCTCCTAGGACCTCACCAGGATAACCAAAAACCGAACTCACAGTCATCGAGTCAATTCTGACTCACAGAGACCCCACAGAACAGAGTAGAACTGCCCCATACGGTTTCCAAGGCTGTTCATCTTTCCAGAAGCAGACTGGCTCAACTTTCTCCTGTGGAGTGGTTGGTAGGTTCAAACCACTGACTTTTTGGCTAGAAGCCGAATGCTTTAAGCACTGTGCCACCACAGCTCCTTCTTATCAGGATAGACAGATTTAAACAAAGCACAAACAATTAATGTCTCTAAGGAAAAGCAAAACAAAGAAAAAACAAAAGTAAATACCATTTCCACAAAAAATAAAACGGGATCACAGAAGTCTAATTTTGGCTAAAGTGTCCCTCACACAAAGAGCACTGGCATTGTAGAACTATGCAATAACAAACACTGGCCATAAACTTCAGGATCAATTTTGTGCGTATTTAAAATCTGTACCTTTGCAAGGTCTATTACATAGAATTTTATGGTAAAATGCCTTTCAGATACTATCAAAACCACCTATCACAAAGGTCACAAGTTTACAGACTGCCACCAAGACACAGGAGGTATATGATGTGTAATCATCCCTCTAAGAGCTCCTGCTCTATTTCTTGGCTAAGTCATGGTCAAAATCAGGTATTTTTGGCACAATTACCTTACTGGTCTGAAGCAAGTGAAAGAAGCTCTGGCAGCATAATGGTTAAAGCATTCAGCTGCCAACCAAAGGTCGGTGGTTCGAACTCACTAGCCACTGTGCAGGAGAAAAATGAGGCAGTCTGCTTCCTTAAAGATTTACAACCTTGGAAACCCTATGGGGCAGTTCTGCTCTGTCCTAAAGGGTCAATGTGAGTCGGAATTAATTCGATGGCACTGGGTTGTACGAAGTGAAGCCTAAAAATAACATGAAGGAAAAATTCTTGCTGTGTTTTCTTTACTAGACCACATACATAAAAGGACATCATCAATCAAAGCAGCCTTTCACGTCATCATCCTAAGTTTCCCTATGTGTTTATCATCTTCTGCCTTAAGATAAGCAAGTACATATAATAATGCCTTAAGTGAGAAAGTGCCCTAGTTCAAGTCGAACGAACGAACGAACACACTGTCGACCCCTTCTTGGGTTTCTGAGGCGGTATCTCTATGGAAGCAGATTGTCCAACCTTCCTTCCGAGGGAGTGGCTGGTGGATTTGAACTCCTAGCCTTCTGGTTAGCAGTCAAATGCCTTATGCACTTGCCACCAGAAGTCAGTAAATCAAAATTAGCCTGGGGAGATTTGACACTGAAAATGCATTTTTTTTTTTCTTTTTAAGGAACCTACTAAAAAAAAACTAAGAGCCCTGGTAGCACAATGGTTAAGCACTCAGCTGCTAATTGAAAGGTCAGAGGTTCAAACCCACCAGCTGTTCCATGGGAGAAAACATCCAGCGATCTGCTCTCCCAAAGATTTCAGCCTAGGAAACCCTATGGAACAGTTCTACTCTGGTCTACAGGGTTACTATGAGTCAGAATCATCTCAACAGCACACAACAGTAAAAACTCAGAAATTATTTCTTGGTGGCCTATGAAACTCACTAATGATTTATGTTGTAAAATGATCATTTTTAAGGATGCATTTAACAGATACACATATTTAGGAGAAATTTCCTTGATTCATGCTGTAAGACAGAAGTCCTATCATTTTTAGTTTTTGCCTATGTGAACTATGTTGTTGTTATGTGCCCTCGAGTCAGCCCCAACTCATAGCGACCCCTCCTTGGGTTTCCGAGGCAGTATCACTACGGAAGTAAATTGCCCAACCTTCCTTCT
>NW_006921728.1:4536856-4540806 GCF_000298275.1 Orycteropus afer afer | reverse complement strand
GATTACGGGGTTTATTAGGGAAGCACCAGGCTACAACTCAAGTTCAGGAAGAACGCTCAGTCTCTCTCCCAGTCCACCGTCCCTCAGCCAACAGTCTCTCACAGTCTCTTTCCCAGCAGTGCTGGTCCCTCGGTGTCTCACTCAACAATGCATGTCTCTTGCGTCTCTTTCCCAGAAGTACGTGTCTCTTTCAGGGGTGCGTGTCTCTTTCGGTAGCATGTCTTCCTCCACCAGCAGTCAGAGAGAGTTCTGCCTCCAGGAGGTCTCCTTTAGAACTCGCAGGGTGGTCAAACTAGCCAATTATAGCACCAGAACTCTAAGCACCTGAGAGAGAGTGGGCACCTCCCAGAACATTGTTTTGTGCCACTCCCAACAGAAATACTCCAGGTGGACACCTTCAGCAATCAGGAGCTCCTCAGTTGCTCATAGCAAATCTCACCTTGGAGTTTACAAAGACTTATGGGTAGAAAAGCCACACAAAGTAATTTACTACACTTCAGGAACATAAACAAATCCACACAATTCAACCTAGATTCTCAGTCTGGTACAGGCTGCCATCAACGTGATCCTCTTCTAACTCTAAGGAATTAGCACCAGAATCATATGGAACTTTCTGGGCTGTTTCATCAGAGTCACATCTTTAAGTCTTATGACATTAACTGATAAGGGAGGATCACTTGCAATGAGGTAGGAGGCCCCTCGCTTCTCAGTCTGGAAGCTCAGAATAGCATGAGCTTTATGTGCTGGCTACCCTCTGAAGTTAGATGCTAGCCATGAAGTGGGCATCTGCAATCAGAGATGTCTGTCCTAAGTACCAAGTACCTGGCTGGTATAAACAGTGAATGTGCTCAGCTGCTAACCAAAATGTTGGAGGTTCAAGTCTATGCAGAGGAACCTTGCAAGAAAGGCCTGGTGATCGACTTCTGAAAAATTAGCCATTAAAAACCTTATGGAGAAGAGATCTACTCTGACACACATGGACTCCCAATAAGTGAGAACTGGCTTGAGGACAACTGGTTACTAGTTGACCTAAGTCCCATTCCTATTACGAAGTGAAGCTGCATTGATAGCTTCTTTTAGGGAAAGATGCATTAAGTCAAGGAACACCTACCCACCTTTTCCCAATCCCCACATTAGGTGTTCCAAGTTCTCTCATGGAGGACTGGGTATTCTCTAGAAATTCTGGACCCTGCATGGTAGTGCAGTAGATAATTGCATTTTCCTGTCATCAACTTTCATTCAAAACAGGAGAGCAATCCCAGCATGCACTTCTGTTTTCATAATGTTATTTTTCTATTAATAAGCTTGCAGTGGCTTCGCATTTTCAAGTTCCGACTACCCCACCTGACTTTCAATACTCCTTAGGCCCTTCACTTTATTTTCCACCACTGCCCGACACCCAACCTTGCCAGGCCAATGAAAATTCTGTGAATTTCGGTGGGGTAATCTACTTCCGTAGTGATACTGCCTCGGAAACCCAAGGAGGGGTCGCTATGAGTCGGGTCCGACTCAACGGCACATAACAACAACAACAACACAACAGCTTCCTACACAGACTGGCCCTGACATTATCTTTTTCTAGTTTGAGTCGCTGTGAGCTCAGGAAATGCAAACCACTTTTGATATTAGACTAAGCAAAATATTCACAGCAAAGGAAATCTGTTACCAGACAAGCTGTTTACAAGACTTACTTTGCTAGAACTCATTGTCCTTGAAGGGGCATCTAGCATAGACCTTGGCCAGTAAACACTCAAGTGTTTGCTGCCTTCTCCAAACCAAATAGTGTATTCATATTTAAAACAAACAAACAAACAACAACAAAAAAAAAGACCACCAACCTCACTGCTGTGGAGTTGATTCCAACTCATAGCGACCCCTCCTTGGGTTTCTGAGGTGGTATCTCTCCAGAAGGAGATTGCCCAACTTTCCTTCTGAGGAGTGGGTGGCGGGTTTGAACTGCCAGCATTCTGGTTAGCAGTCAAATGCCTTATGTACTATGCCACCAAAGCTCCCCATATTAGTTCCAATATTTCCCATTCTATTAATAAAAGAGCTAACTCATAGCTTCAAGAGGTCCCTATAAATGTGGGAAAGACAATCCGTGTGGTAATCAACCTCGTAAATTCCAAATGACAATCTCAAAGCACTGTTCTGCTGCTGTAACTCTCTGTAAACAGACACTGCTGCTGCTGACCAGCCATGGAGCTGGGTGAACCTCTTTCGCCAAGCGCCAAGAGCAAGAGCAAATGGGAGGTGCCCTTGGGGCACTCAGAGGACCACTTCATTAACAGGAGCACTGACAAAGGACCCTGAAGAGAAGTTCAAAAGCTAGGCATCTCATAAACAAAACATCAAGTAATTCCATGATTTTCATAAACACTGAGAAAAATATAAAGGACACAATTCAAATATACAAAAACCTCCTTTGGCCCTAGTCTACACGGATGATACTAACATCTACACAACAGAGACACGTGAAGCTAGACCCTTGCTGTCTCCAGCCAATGTTTTTAGAAGTATGATTTGAAATCTCCATTCTCATTCTAGTTAAAAGTGAGCCTTACTATATAATAGTTTCAACTGAATGGAGCACACATTGCAACTCTTACACACACACACACAATGATACTTCATAATTATATTTCTCTTTGTTTTTCTTAACAATGGTTCATTTCTCGAAATTGGCAAAAGTTTTAGGCTTTAAATTTTAGTTTTGTCTTTACAGTCCATTTCCTGGGGCCAAGTAGTTTCTTTTTTTAAGTACTCAAAAACATATGCTACTGTGGCTGCATGTTCAAACACCCATGTGGAAATAGTCCCCTAGACTTATATACTCATTCTTAAAAGCCTGGCGTATGCAAACGAAGATGCGGTGGGCAGAGGGCCAGTTAATAAATCTCATTTCCTACTAGCGTCTGCATGAAACAGAGCCTGGGGAGGAGCCTCTCTGGGGAGACCCAGAGCCCGGCTCATCCGCTCTGTGAATTAAACAGTGGCACCTCTGATGGCCCCCACCACATTTAATTTTTAAGCTCCTCTTAAAATATGTAAGTTTCGAGCACTTACAAATGCAGCCAGGAGGCTGGGTGGACATGAGCTGTGGAAACCTGTCCACAGGGTTCTGCTGAGCCATTTCTGCACTTGCTCTTTTCAAATGAAATCCCTAATCGAGGGGTAATTTTCTAAAGGAAATCTGCTTTTCCAATCAATGTGTACACTGGTTTCAATAATGATTTACCACCCACTCTACTCCAGGCTGTGAAAATTGGCTCTGTTTACACTAACAGACAACTGGGTCAAGATATCTGGGCCATGAACCATATCTGACCATAGGTTTTTTGACGAATCCGGGGCAAATGGTACAATCATGTCTCCTGCTTGGAACAGTGAATGCTTGCTCACAGACTGTGCTAAAGAACACCCTCTTGTTCTCCCTCTAGGTGTCTCCTTCTCTCACCTGTGCCTCCAGCTAGGGGAAAGATGTCCTGGAGCCCTTGAAAGTCCCTTTTCAGTAATAACAGCATACTTCTTGTAAGTATACAGTGCTTTTCTCTTAAGGTAGGTCCTGGGTAACGCAAACGGATAAGCATTTGGCTGCTAACTGGAAGGTTGGTGGTTTGAGCCCACTCAGAGGCGGGCACCACAGAAGAAAGGCCTAGAGGCCGACTTCCAAAAAATCAGCCACTGAAAACTCCATGGAGTTCTACACTGACACACATAGGGTCACCATGTTGCTGTTGTGTGCCATCGAGTCGGCCCCTACTCACAGGAACCCCTCCTTGGTTTCCGAGGCAGTATCACTACGGAAGTAGATTGCCCAACCTTCCTTCCGAGGAGTGGCTGGTGGGTTTGAACCGCCAGCCTTCTCATTAGCAGTCAAGTGCCTTGGGCACTACGCTACCAGAACTCTTGTTGACCATTCTTTTGTATGTTTAAAGGTCACTGTATTA
>NW_006921728.1:4521695-4536756 GCF_000298275.1 Orycteropus afer afer | reverse complement strand
CCAACCTTCCTTCCGAGGAGTGGCTGGTGGGTTTGAACCGCCAGCCTTCTGGTTAGCAGTCAAGTGCCTTAGGCACTATGCCACCAGAGCTCCCAGGGTCACCATGAGTGGGAATCAAGTCAATCGCAACTGTTTTTTTGTTCTGTTCCTTTTTTTTAAAAAAGATATTTCGTTTTAAACATTTTAAAGTTATCTTCACAAACACCTCTATTTGAATGGGGTTAAACATCATTGTATGTTATAAGCAAATGTTTATGTGTGGGGGGGAAAATCTAAAGCTAAAAGACTTGCTATTCTACCTAAACCCACTGCCATCAAGTCAATTCCAATTCATGGTGACCCCATTGGGTTTCCTAAGCGGTAAATCTTTACGAAGGTAGACTGCCCGGTCTTCCTTCTGTGGAGCAGCTGGTGGGTTTGAACCGCCAACCTTCTGGTTAGCAGTCAAATGCCTTAGGCACCATGTCACCAGAGCTCCTAGCAGACAGTAAAGGAACCAGGAAGAAAATTCACCCTGATCTTCCCAGGGCTCTGGGCTCAACGAGGCCCTACATGGGACTCCAAAGAGAACTTCCAAACATATCTCATAATCCAGTAGCGTAATGCCTAGGGTACTTGGCTGCTAACCAGAAGGCTGGCAGTTCAAACTCACCAGCCACTCCTCAGAAGGAAGGTAGGGCAATCTACTTCCATACTGATATCACCTCAGAAACCCAAGGAGGGGTCATTATGAGTTGGGTCCAACTTCACGGAACATAACAACAGCAGCAACAACAATGCTGAGCTTACAGCTAAAGTAAAACTTTGTTTGGTCAAATCTCTACTCTGCCTTTCAAATTACCTTCCAAGTTTCCCCAGCAATTCAATGGCTATATTATTCCAGTCTCAGGATGCCAAAATAATGATGGAATGCTTCCTGGATACCAAAAAAAAAAAATCGTGTCACAATTTTCCTTTCCTTATATCCCTTGAGAAAATAAGCAGTAGTTATATTACACTGGTCATCCTCTTTAAAAGAAAAGCAGAGAAGGGAAACATCAAGTGTGTCTGTTTTTGCATGCACCCTTTGTATAAAACAATACAAATGCAATTTAGGATGCCATTTAACCTCTGACATCTTTCACTACAGCATCCAGTAATCCTATTACATAAAATATAATCATGCTCTTAGTGACTTAAGTATTTGTTCAGTCAAATCTTTATTAAAATTCACTTTTGTTTTTTACATCATTTCAGGTACTGATTACAGGGACTTAGAAAAAAAGCTAGATATGATTCAGGAAATAGAAATGAATTGAATTAAAGAGAGAAATCAAATTTCATTGTAAAGCAATAACTTATCACCAAAAGGTAGTGTTTACACTTTACCTTTCTGCCAAATGATTTTCATTGACATTTCAAGTTGGTTCAAGTAATAAAACTCAACTAGGCAACTTCCTTTGGCCCCTATGTTAGAATTCCAACTCTTTCTTAAAAGCAATTGCTATCCACATAAAGGAGCTCTGGTAGCATAGTGCCTAAGGCACTTGACTGCTAACCAGAAGGCTGGGGGTTCAAACCCACCAGAAACTCCTCGGAAGGAAGATTGGGCAATCTACTTCCATAGTGACATTGCCTCGGAAACCCAAGGAGGGGTCACTATGAGTCCGGTCTGACTTGATGGCAAACAAAAACAACAACAATAATCCACATAAAACAAAAATACAAACTCACTGCCATTGAGTCGATTCATAGAAACCTCCTTTCGGTTTCTGAGGCAGTAAGTCTCTGTGGAAGTAGGCTGCCCTGTCTTTTTTCTGCAGAATGGCTGGTGGGTTTGAACCGCTATAGCAGGGATTCATAAATCATTTAGGAAATGAGGGGTTCAAATTTATTGCCTATAAAAATGGTATAAATGAGGATGAAAACTAATTCAGGTTTTTTGTTGGTTTGTTTGCCTTTTGGTTTTAATTCTACTTTGGGCTTTGGGATGTTCACAGAGGAAATAGGTGGAAGAGCAAAGAAGCAAAAGAGGCCCAACTTTACATCACACACCAAAAATCCCATTGCCATCAAATCCATGCTGACTCATAGCAGCCCTATCACACGGGTCCACAAAAGGCAAAGAATCCCACAAGTTGTGGACCAATTTTTGGTTTGTATTAAGGGAGTAACAAGCATTTGGAATCTGCAAGGATGCCATTCAACACATTAGTTGGAACCATATGGTATGAGTTTTTTGGTGATCTCAGGGGCACAGCCAAAATTAACTCCAAGTATTTATGTAACTGCCAGAAATGGCAGAGTAAAGGTTTTTTTGTTTTGTTTTTTGAGTACCCAAAGGGTAAGTTTATTTGGTCAAAGAGAAAAGAAGTGGGGGTACTTTTGGTCCTATTTTATGATACACAATATTCATACACAAGAGATTATTTTTCTACCCATAATACCCTCTGAATGTTTAGATGAAAGCGATATCAAAAGAGTTATTTCCTGTTATCACTAGTTGAGAGGATGCGCCTTAGAGGTTTGCGTGCTCTGCCTCAAAGCAAGAGCATTGTTAGTGGTTATCAAGGTAACAGTTTAAAAATAACTACCCGAGTACAAAAGAACTTCAGAGGAAATATGACCGAAGCTATCAGTCTCCCTTGAAGTCTGGCTTTGGGCTGCATAAGACTCTAGCTGCATTCTCCATTACATTGTTATCGTTATCAAACAATGCAAACAATTTTAATGAGCTTATCTACTGGAACATATTGCCAGATATGTTAATGCAAAAATGATGCCAAGCGTACAGGCCAACTCATTAATCAAAAGCCTCACAATATAAGGACCAAGATCAGTCCCATCCTCAAATCAGACCTCAATAAAATACCAGGAATTACCTTCCCACTGTAAATAAGAAGGGCGGGCTCCCCCACCCATGCAGAGGCCAGAACCTCCTAAGAAAATGCATTAACAGCGCCTGTTTTTTTTTTTCAGGTTCATTACAGTATAGTTTCTTTCTAATAAACCTAAGGTTCTATGGAGAAAATTTTGGTGAATGTCTGACACCGTGACCTCTGCTGTCAATCCCTGCACCAATCAGCGAACAGAATTCTTACAAAGCTCCATCAATCTGGCGGTTTAACATCACTGACTGCAGCTTAATCTAGAGGATTCCATCTTTCCTGCACACCCACCACGGCAAGCGCTAACATCTTCCTCACCATCCTCCTGATTTTCCGTTTTTAGGCACGGCTACCTAATGGCTCCTTTAAAATCTAAAAGGGAAGGAGGAAAGGAAGTGCTATAGCTTGTCTCTCTTTGAAGGGGGGGTGGGGGTGGGAGGCATGCATTTTTATCAATGTGCAAGAGATGGAGGGAGAACCCTTGCAGGCAGCAAACCTATTCACAAAATGCTTTCCATCTGCCCGTTGCAAACGGCATCTGAAATCGTGAAACCTCAATGCACACCCAACGTGACACATGGAAACAGATAGAAAGAATCACCACCGCCTTGACGAGTACACGTCTGCAGCCTGGGTCGGGAGCAGCGGTTTGCTCCATTATGTAACGGCCCGGATTTCCGCGCGCCCCCGCCGCGTCCCTGGCCGGCGCCGCTCCCGGTGCCAGCCCCATTACCTGTAGGAACGTTCCCCGCGCACTGTATGCTTCCGGAAAGGAATGATGGTCCCGTTATCCTGGATGATGTCGTTGTTGTTCTCGCCATTTGGGGACAGGGTTTGGGTCGGACCAGGCATTGGCGCACTCCCGAGATAGAAAACAAAACCGCTCTCGGCTGGCTCGGTGAGGAAGGTGGGCTGCGTCTTCCCGCTCGCCTGCTCCTCGCGCGGACGGTGCCTGCCGCCTGGCTCGCTCGCTCGCTCACTCCCTTCTCTCCGCTCCCGCTCTGGCCCCGCCCTCCCGGGTCCCCGCCCTCCGGGCCGCTGACGTCAAAGCGCCGGCAGCAGCACCCGGGTCACGTGGACGGCCTCGTCCCCATGGCAACCTGCTAACTCATTACCTCGCCACTATTCGCGCAGGGCGGCGGCGTGACCACGCCGGCAGCTTCAGGCAGGCACTGGGGCAGGCCTACATCTGGCATGTAAAACCCCAGGCCACCCCGCCGCCCCCCTTAGCAGACTCGCCTTGTCTGAAAACCAGCTCTTCCTCTAACCATTTCCTTTCCGACTAGTGCTCCAACTGCAGCTGTGTACACAAAAGAACGGTTCATGCTAAAGGATGTGGGGGAGACCCTTTAACTCCTTCAATACCAAGGTCCTATGCCATTAAAATTAAACTTGGGTACGGTTGAGAAAAAATATAAAAAGACCTGGTGGCCTGCTTCTAGAAAAGGTATCCGCCTAAAGGGATTAAAATTTTCACCTTCCTCCCTCACTGTCCAAACAGCAGCAAACTCCTCCCCAAACGAAACCGAAAATCTAAGCAGAAGCTATATTACCTACTAATCAATGTAGGATTTTCTTTAATAATTTGAGGATCAGCGATTACAAATTAAGAGATTTTTCTGCACAAAATATCCTCAGAAAAGTTTTTTTAAGGAAAAAAAAAAAAAAGATAACCATTTTTAAACGTTATGTTTACCCTAAATCCCCTAATTCAAATTGTTACACTGCTACCTGGTAGCATAAATTGACTCCTTGCCATATATTTTCTTTTCATTTGAATTAAGCAAATAGTCACCCCATGTAGTAGTTGGATGCTGTCAACATTCAAACCGTTCTATGTTGTTGCAATGCAGTTTTCAAATACATTGGCTGTGAGACGGGTACTATTTTTACCATTTCCATTTCAAGGATGTGTAAACCTTTGAGTTGAAGTAACTTGCTGAAGATCACAAAGCCAGAAAGTGGTGAATTGGAACTTCAAGGTGACATGGCTTCACTTATGTAACTGGACAGTGATCTTATAAAATGTGAGCTGGATAAATATAAAAATAGATCGAGGTAAGAATCAACTATGTACACACTCAGCACGACCACTGCAAAAAGATATCTGTGAATGGCATCGCAAGTAACTGTGCAAAGTTTACGGATTAGATCATCAGCACCAAACAGACCCCGAATGTGTCCAGTGCTCCTCTCCAGAGAGAAGGAGGTTTGAAGGATTCTCTGCTTATCAGACATGGTCTCTGACCTTTTGTAGGTTGGGAATGGGCAAGGAATTGAGTTATAAAAGACCGTAGCATCAATATATGTGGCAGAAAGCTCTAGGCTCCAGCTCACTCTTTCACAGCCTTGTGTTGTTTATCAGCTTTATCATTTTGTGATACAGATACGAAAAAACAAGCAAAAATCTTGTCATTCCTGACAATGCTCCTGCATATCTCCCTGGTAATAACAAGTTATTTCTGGTATCAAGCTTCTGGAATTAGAATCAAGTGGTTCACGACTCGGATGTAGTGATAATAACAAACAAGGGGGCATTTTTTTTCTACTTTATACTCTCCTTTTAGATTAGTACTTTAATAATTCTATTTTCTACTTCTCCAGTTAATCACTGTACACAAATTGATTCTTTCATCCATATCAGTTTAGAATATTCTTCTCATGCACAAGGGTCCCATTCTGACCCAAGATTTACAAGGTACACAGATAAATCCACGTACAAAAGATAAAACCAAGCCTCCTATTGCACAGTGAGCTAAGGTGGCATGAGACGGTAGTCATTGCTATCGAGACTCACACTTCCTCTTCTTATTTCTGTTACTTGACCCAGAGTTGTCAATTTCCTTACCGATTTGTTCCCTTTCACAAAAGCTTCCTCTTTCTATGGGGACAGTCTGAAGCTGAAAGGCACAGACTACAAATCAAATAGTTAATGTTTTCAGGGTGTGCCCTCTCAATTTAGGTTAGTTTCACACTTTCCCCTGATCCCATGTTTAAGGAATTTGCAGGGTATCATTGGTGCTCTCATCGGAACAAAAGCTGTCGGAATTAGAATGTAGAGCTCATTGACTGTACCAAATAATTTGTGGGGTGAATATTCCCATTTTGTTTCCAGGCTGCTCATGAAGGGGACAATATCCAAAGAAATTGGGGGTTAATGGAGTAAATGGGAAGGTAATGATTTGGGTGAAGGAGGTATCTAAGAGCCCTTGTAAATCTTCCTCTACAACTGCTCTGAGCCACCCACTATAAAGGGACCCAGAGAGTCCCCAGAACCATGATTACCCTCTGAGATGCAGGGGAAACACAGGTAATAATTTGAAAATATTAAACACATGTGTTTTTATTCCTCTCCCCATAAATCAGGTTACCTGGCAGCTATTCTACAGGTTAGCCCTAGGGAAAGGGGGCCAGTTCCTCATTGGGAAGCAGGATGATTATGATACAGGGAAAATACAGACAAGGCAGGAAGAGGGAGGGAAAAGACCATCCTTCCTATGCCCATTCCTCTTCCCCTCAGTGTGGGAAGACGGGATGGAAGTAGGAAAAGCAGATCTCCTCATCAGGTCCGCAGGTTCATGTCTCAGAAAGGAGGTGTTAGACTGGGAACAGAGCTGACACCAAGGAGGTTTTTTTTGCCCCATTTCCCATTTGAGACTCTGGGAAAAGGCTGCCATATAGAGTGTCTCACCCAACAGTCCTCTCCCCTGAAACAAGGTGTAGCCATATCACAGTAAATGCCAACATCAGAGGCTTGGTCCATTAGGCAGTGAGTATGCTTGAGTTTGGCTCTCAGTCCTTCTCTTTGCTAGCATGTAGTGTGGAAGATACCTAGAAGTTTCCATATGTTCTGTAGGGCATAAGCAGGACGTTGAGCAGATGGTGCTGTCTGGGGAGATGAGTTTGCGTATGTGTATGGGAGCTGTGGTGCATAGTGCCTAAGGCATTTGACTGCTAACCAGAAGGCTGGAGGTTCAAACCCACTAGCCACTCCTCAGAAGGAAGGTTGGGCAATCTGTTTCCGTAGTGATCCGCCTGGGAAACCCAAGGAGGGGTCACTATGAGTTGGATCCAACTCAATGGCAGTGAGTTTGGTTTTTCGGTATGTGGAGGGCTGGTGGTGCATCATAACAGAGGCAAAGGGATATTTAACCAGCATCCACAGGATGGAGCATGTAGAGGAGAGTCTCAATGGGAGAAGTGGCCAGTTCTAAGAAAGCTACACAGGGGCAGGGCCAAGTCTGCAGGGAGAACTTGCAGCTGAAAAGGACAGCAGAGGATACCAGCAGAATGCTCCTAGATAGGACCTGACCAGCCATTCATTCCTCAGCAGACCTAGATGAAGACCAGCAGGAGACCAAGAAGCCCCTACTCTCCCTTCATCCTTCCACGCTTCCGCAAGGCTCATTCTCCAAAATATACAGACACCATCTGAGGGGCTAGGGAAATGGAAGGGCATCTAAAGGACTGAATATTCACCCAAGGGACAGAGCCATCCAAAGATGGTCTAAACTGGAAGAATCTGGAATACTGTGAATTGGCAAGTTTAAGCTGTTCCTGTTCCCTAAACCTGCAACAGGATGGGGAGAGTGACACAGATCATTAGGGTGGAAAAAAAAATTGTTACTCTCAAATCAACTCCGACTCATGACAACCCCATGTGTGTCAGAGTAGGAACTATAATACTTAGGATTTTTAGCGGCTGAGTTTTCAGAGTTAGATCACCAGGACTTTCTTTTGAGTACATGCTAAATGAATACGTAATTCATTCATGAATACAAGTATGTGATTTGATACTCACAACAACCCTGATGAGGAAAATGAGGCTTGAAGAAGAGAAACAACTTGCCTGGCATCCAGTTTGCTTGACCCAAAAGTTCGCATGCTTATCCTCTATGCTATACTGTCACTTAAAAGAGAACTGGTGGTGTAGAAGGATGGCAAATGGCTTTCCATGCTTAGGTAGAGTTAGGAAAGAGTATAATGTCTTTAAAACCCCCTGCCATTGAGTCGGTTCCAACTCATAGCGACCCTATAGGACAGAGTAGAACTGCTCCATAGGGTTTCCAAGCCTACAAATATTTACAGAAGCAGATAGCCTCCTCTTTCTTCCGTGGGGTGGCTTGTGGGTTTGAACCACTGTTTCTCTGGTTAGCAGCCAGGTGCTTTAACTGCTACATAAGAGGTCCTATCATGCTTCTTTAGTGTGGACAGAGAGCAGAGTATACAGTAGCAACAGATGGTGCAAGGACCAGGTGCAGGAACATCCTGTGGCCAACCTAACGAGCTCGACCTTAATTCTGAAGGTGATTGGGAACCAACAAGAGCTTTCCAAAATCAAACCAAACCCCCTGCCATCAAGTCGATTATGACTCATAGTGACCCCTGTTGGTTTTCCGAGGTGGTACATCTTTACAGAAGTCGATTGCCCAGTCTTCCTTCTGCCAAGTGGCTGGTGGGTTTAAACCGCCAGCCTTCTGGTTAGCAGTCAAATGCCTTAGGCACTGAGCCACCAGAGCTCCTAAAGAGCTTTAAGGGAGAGAAATTAATGATGATATTTGCTTATCAGAAGGTTTGATTCTGCAAATGGTGTGAAGGATATGTTAGAGATGGTCATATTGAGTTAAAAAGCAATGAAACCATAAACCAACATAGAGGCCAAGGGGTTGTAGAAGCAGCACAGATGTGAGATATTCAGCGATTACAATTGTTAGGATTGGGTGACTAACGGATGTGGGCAGGCCATTGATGAGGTTTAAGGGTGAGTAGTGAAGGAGAAAGAGATATTTAAAATGAATCTCAAATTTATGGGTTGGGTGGCCGAGTGGATAATAGTATCATTTATCAACTAGCAAATACAGATTGAATTGGCCTTTTGGGAGATAGATTCTCATAATGGATTTTGGACATCAAGAGGTATATATAGGGCATCCTAGTGGTGATAATGAGTGGTCAACGGACTTCACACATAGTGAGTGTTCATTAAGTATTTGTTGAATAAGGAAATATACAGGTCTTGAAGATATGAACTATGTTTGGCTTGGAGACACATAGTGTGGCTCGATTACCTCACAGGTGATAATTGAAGATGTGGATGTTGATGCCCTCAGGGAGAAACAGAAGACTGGGGATGAAACCCTGCCTAACACAGACATTTAAAAACTGAGTGATAAAGGAGAAACCCGCAAAGAGACTCAGAAGGAGTGTGTCTATTTAGGCAAGTCATAAGAGTGGTATCACTGGGCCCAAGGGAGAAGCAAGTTTTGCAGAAATGGAAGCTGTCTCAAAGGCCAAATGTCACAGAATGCTTGAATAAGGTAAGAGCAGTGTTTAGTAGATTTGATAAAGTGTTCTCTAAGATATGTTTGGGAGCTCTGGTGGTGTAGTGCCTAAGGCATTTGACTGCTATCCAGAAGGCTGGTGGTTCAAACCCACCAGCCACTCCTTGGAAAGAAGGTTGGGCAATCTACTTCTGTAGTGATACTGCCTTGGAAACCCAAGGAGGGATCACTATGAGTCAGATCCGACTCACTGGCAGTGAGTTTGCTTTGGTTTTTAGTTAAGATATGTTTAAATGATTGGATTTCAGATCAGATCCATCAGTGATTACTGAAGGAAGTAAATCTTTCAGCAAGTAGGAAAAGCTGCAAGTCTGCAAAATTCATTACTAAAACTGGACTACCAAGATACTCAAAGAAGGAGAAGATACCAAATGAAGGATCACATATGTATCATCAGCAACCAAATGAATTCAACAAACACTTGCACTAAAAAGCTGTCAGCAATATTGGAAGGGGCCAACATATTAATTAGCAAGCACCTGTTAGGCACCAGGTGAACTGCTCCTGCCTTTGAGCCCCAATTCTAGTACGGTCTGGACTCGCCAAATAAAAAAAGGTAAAGCAAATATTTAAAACACGTGTTTGGAGAGCAGATGACTAAGGCAGACCTGGAGGATGTAGAGGTATGAAAGCAATGAACAAAGAAGGAAACCAGCAGCAGGTCCCAGCACACAGGCCCAATCAAGGAAGATTGACCTGGGCACCAACCCAAATTTTAATTATTACAATTCTTAGGTTATGTTTCTCTTAGGACTTAAGCCAGCGAGCACCAGTAATTGCGTATTGGCAGAAATGGTTGTCTTTTTACTTCTCCAACACATAAGGTTCATCTAGAACATTTTGCATTGGCTTGGATTTGAGGAATCCAAAATAGCACAGAAGCTATGGACTCATAGTCAGGAATGGATGTTAATCTTGGTTCCATCATAGAAACACCTACTCATCGTGCATGCCTTTTTCAGGTTAAAATGTATTCAGTGAAGCTGATAATCACTGCTGTCAAAGGCATTCACAGCTGTCACACCACCTTAGATGGGGCTCCCTTAGATTGTTATCACCTCTCAATGCAGACAGAAGATTCCACTTAGCAGTCACCTCTTGCTGCCCTGGGACAAGTAATTTCTCCCATGTGCAAGATATTTACCCATATGACATGTAGACACAAGTTATCAATCAATGGCTTGAAATATGCTCCACACCCAAAATGGTATCAGTGATAAATACGTGATTGGCCAGCTAGTAGTATGGGCCCTCAAATTGCACTGGTGGCATAGAAAAGTATTTGAGATTAGTCTTTCCTCATTACCTTTAACCCACAGGCATAGGAAAATTTTATTAGCTTTTCTTCTGAATCTGATGAAAATTTTACACTATGTGTATACCTCTTGGCTTCTGGTAATGATTTCATTTTTTAAAAAGTAGGTGAATAATGGTTTCCCTCAGATGGGGAAGGCCCTTTCCAAAGCAAACTCAACTAGGATTGACTTTTGAGATGACTTGTCCTTACAGGTTGTTTACCAGCCACATTTATAGCCATGTTGTTATATTCAAAAGGCAGAATTTTAGCAAATCTTGATAGTCAAATAGCAAGGTTTCCATAATGTCAAAAAACAGAACATGCTATTGCATAAGATGAGATTTCTCTGAATGTTGGAATATATTTTCTAATTTGCTTTTCCTTGCATTTATTCAAGCTCAGACTTAATTTTGTGGAATAACTCACAAAATGATGTGAATACTATTTAAATACATTCATAGAGCATTACAATTTCTGTAATCATTCAATCAAAACTGTGCAATGTGAGGTTTCGGTCTATTAAATAAAAATGTGCTTCTGAATTATACCATCTGGTTAAATTAAAGGGCTTTAAATATGTTTTCCATAAAAAATACAAAGTGATAAATCTTCTAATTGAAACATGTATAAAATATCATGGGACTACAGAAAGGGGAGTAACCATGACTAGGGGAACTAGGAAAAGCTTCACCAAGGTTATATGTGAAGTAGTGATAGTTCATTCATTCAACAAATACTCAGTGATTACGTAGTATGTGCTAGTCATATGTATAAGTGTTAGGGATGTGGAAATTAATTAAATAGATGAAATTCCTTGCGCTCATGGAACTTACACTCAATAGTGTGAATCTGTGTGTGTGTGTGTATGATTGGATGAGGATTTGTTGTTGTTGTGATGTAATGTTGAGTTGGCCCTGACTCATAGTGACCCCTCCTTGGGTTTCTAAGGCAGTACACAAAATAAACAAATACAATTTACACAGCAAACCCTGTGAAAACCAGAACCTGTCAAGAGAAGGAACACTCAAATATTTATTACTAAAACAAGTGATAGAAGAGTGGAAAGACTGCACTCTGTCAAAGGTGAAAACTTACAAGACCCAGAAAAACAAAGCAGTCTCATTGAGGTCCACCTTTCACAGGTTTCACGATAGTGCGGCAGATGGTGCTTTGGGGAAAAAATAAAGGAAAGCAGAGGGACAGAGAGTTCAGAGAAGAGGTGTTGCAATTTTCAAAGGGGAGTCAGGGCAAATTTTCCTGTTTCAAGTTTTAAACAATGACCTGAGGGCAGTGAGGAAGACAGTCATGTGGATATCAGAAAAAAGAAAGTTCCAGGCAGAAACAACAGAAGTGCAAAGGCCCTGAGGTGGAAGCATGATTGTGCAAAGAATGAGGAGGAGGCCAGGTGTGTCTGCACCAGAGTGAGTGAGTGAGTGTTCATGTGTGTGCCTGACAGTGGGGAGGCAGCACTTTCCAAACACTGTAAAGACTGACTCAAAATCAAAGTAGTGTTCATTTCTAATAGTGTTAGCCATGTCTGCTGTTGTGGTTGTGGAATTTTCTCTAATAATAATAATAATAGTGATAAAAGAAAACAAACTCATTGCCATTGAGCTGATCCCGACTC
Organism: Orycteropus afer afer; assembly: GCF_000298275.1. Taxonomy (NCBI): domain Eukaryota; kingdom Metazoa; phylum Chordata; class Mammalia; order Tubulidentata; family Orycteropodidae; genus Orycteropus; species Orycteropus afer. Next base: position 4,524,624 of record NW_006921728.1, on the reverse strand, counting down.
ATAGCAACCCTTCCTTGGGTTTCCGAGGCAGTATCTCTACGGAAGTAGATTACCTTGTCTTCCTTCTGAGGAGTGGCTGGTGGGTTTGAACCACTAGCCTTCTTGTTAGCAATCACATGCCTTAGGCACTATGTCACCAGAGCTCCCAATAATCGCAATAATAGTAACTAATATTTATGGAATACTTCTTATGGGCCAAGTGCTGTGCTTTATATTGACTGTATGTTTTAATTCTCACAGAAACCTATAGGAAAGGAGTTATTTAAAAACCCGTTCACCAGAGGAACTAACTAGTTAGCCCAGCTAGGAAGTGGTAGAGCTGGGCATGAATATGTCTATGGATATCAAAACCCTAGTTCTTATCCAATAACTCAGCCTGCCTTCTGCCAAATCCTGATACAACCTGGAAGTAAGAATGGAGAATCCGGGGATGGGACATCAGAAGGACAAAGAAGCACAAAAATGTGGATTGTTGACAGATGGCAATTCAATGTCAGGAGAAAAGCCAAGAAAAGGTTGTGAGGTAAGAGGGTAAGGGGTCCAGCTGAGAAAAGGCGATATAGAAGACTAGTTTTCATGAGAGTGGGTATTAAAGAAGGAGAAGGCTAAGAGTTCTAAATTATGATCAAAGAAAAACGGGAGATGGAGGAAGAGATACCAGGATTTGGAGTTAACAGCGTATGTGATACATAGAGATAAAAATAGTTTTCTTACTCTTATTTATAATGATTATATTTTCTGAATAAGCTCCAAATACTTATGTCCATTTCTGTGATACCTTCTGGAGGGGAAAGGAGACCGCAAAATTTTTTGGTATTTGTTTTCAAAGCTAAAATCTGGTTTCATTTTCACTATGCCAAGATTGTCATAATTCAACCATCTAGCTATGCACATGCCTATTTGAATGCTCTCACTGACATATTATCTCTGCCAAAGTTTATAACAGTCTTGTATTTCTTTCCCCTATTTTATTTCCATGTTAAAATGAAACGCATCTTGTTGAACTGACTGGATGAGACAACTAAACAAGGATAAAAGTCACCTCGGAATCAATCAGGTGGAAGGAGAAATAAAGAGACTCAAGGTACCATTAACAAACAATCTCGCAGAAGACTCCAGACTTTTCAAGAGAGGATTTCCTTAGGTTCCTCAAAAGTCACCTCACCCACTGGGTTTTATCTCTGATTTTAATATAAAAAAGTTCAAACTGAGTGAAGAGATACATTAGTATAAAAACCAAAGCCAGTACAAAGACGAGAAACAGCTGTCCTAACAGATACCAGTAGCTTCCAGAATTTCAGTGCCACTCAGAACCCAGGCTACTAAGTGGCATCCAGGGACATTGGGAAGGAAGGTCTTCTGAGCCTCGGGCTTCTCCATCAAGCCTGGTGTGCACGAGGGCCATAGCTATGCCTCCTCGTGGTGGCCCCTCTGCAGAGTGTAGAGGGAACATGAGGCCGGCAGCTGGGAAGGAGTGTGAGTAATGGAAGAGAAATCCCCAATATCTGACCTCATGCAAATAAAATTTCAAGAAAGAAAATTAAAACAGCTTACTTCATTAAAAAAAAAAAAAAGCAACTGGAAATCATAAAGTACGACAAAGTTTCCATGGAGACAAAGTTTCCATCTTACTTCATGTTTTAATTAGAGCTTATATTTTGTTTCCTCAAGAGCTTATAATGCCAAGTTCCCTATTCATATTCACTGAACATCTATCTACAGAACCTCAACATGAGGGTTCCTCTTAGGGAGCACAGCACATAAAACATAAGGGGTCACCTTCAGGAAGCTTCCATTTACTTTCTATAGAAGGAAGCATGTGATTTCATTGAATTATAAAGAAATAAGACTACTGAAGAAATCCCAAGGGATCTTAATCATAACAACTTAGAGGGAGATACAATGAGTTAAGAGTTAGTTGTTAGCTCTAGAAGCAATTTTGGGGATTAACTCCCTTACATGGCCCATTCTCCATACCCTCCTTTGGTCCATACTTTCAGTCTCTTTAGGGGGGATCCTATCAGCCTTCAAGGATACAATGGAATCATTATAAATGAGAAGGAATGACATATAGTTCAAAGAGCATATGTAGTGAAATGTTTGTTATTTTGTCTTCTCCTCCTTCTGGGAAATATTTCTTTAAAACTTGTGATTCCACTAGAGCTTGCCAATTATAATATCTACCCTTCTGACTTCAAGGATTGGTTCAGGGATGGGCCTGTGACTCAAACCAGACCATTTAAAATATTTCTCTAGGATTTTCTAAAATTAGACCTGTAATGTAATGTGTATGTGTGTATGTTACCCTCTTTATTAAAGACAGAATTTTAGAATCGAGAAAATATAATATCTGGCACAGAAGAAATGAGTAACAAAGTAGAGAAAGAGCTTGAGGATTGAATTAATACAAACTTGGATTTGAATCTATGTTCTAGTACTCAGCTTTCTCATTCATAAAATGGGGATGTAAAATTTGCAAGATAACATTTTGAGATATAAATCTAGGTTCCCACTTTTTTCCCTGTGTATACTTTTTTTTCTGACTTTTTATTTATTTATTTATTTTATTTTGATCTGGGTGAAAATTTACAGGCAAATTCACTTTCCATACAGCGGTTCACATATACTTTGTTGCATGTCATTGACCACAGTTTACCACAATGCAACAGCGCCCCTCCTACTTCCTCCCCATAGTTACCTCTTCCCAGTGTCCATCCCTCCACACTCTCCTGCCACTTGAGCTGTCTCCCTGTGTATAAGCAGCCCTTACTTCACCCATGATTGTTCTCTCCAGGGCTTGTGTCTACTTGAGGTAAATGTTTAACTCACGTGCCTGTACTTTGTTTGGCTGGAAACCACAGGTGTGGGTTCAATTCCAGACCTGAAGGGCAGGCAGCTACTGGCCATAGTCTCAGTGGTTCCACCAGGC
>NW_006921728.1:4501790-4510016 GCF_000298275.1 Orycteropus afer afer | reverse complement strand
ATCAATGCCAATGGAAGCAGCAGTCAGGACATTAGATGACGTATAACACTGGGCAAATCAGCTGCAAAGGACCTCTTTCAAGTGCTGAAGAGCAAAGATATCTCCTTGAGGACTAAGGTGTGCCTGACACAAGCCATGGTACTTTCAATCACCTCATATGCATGTGAGAGCTGGACAACGAATAAGGAAGACCCACGAAAAGTTGACGTTTTTGAGTTGTGGTGCTGGTGAAGAATGCGGAAAGTACTGTGGACTGCTAAAAGAACTAAAAAATTTGTCCTGGAGGAAGTGCAGCTGTAATGCTCCTTGGAAACGAGAATGGCCAGACTTCTCACCTACTTTGGTCATGTTATCAGAAAGGACCATTCCCTGGAGAAGGATGTCATGCTTGGTAAGGTGGACAGTCGACGAAACAGGGGAAGGCCCTCAACGAGATGGATTGACACAGTGCCTGCGGCCATGGGCTCAAGTATAGGAAGGATCATGGAGCTGGTGCGGGACAGGGCAGTGTTTCGTTCTGTTGTGCATAGGGTTGCTATGGGTTGGAAACAACTCCATGGCACCTAACAACAACAACAGTTCCTGGTCTAGACTTTATGATGACTGGAAGCTTCTGTCTCAGTCTCTTGGGAGCCAGCCACTATTCAAGGAATTCAAATACCCTGAGACCACCAGGTATGGGAAGTACAAGCCATGTATATCCCCATAGACACCATGGAGAGAGAAAAGAGAGATGAGAAAGATGAGAGAGGAGTGTCAAGGAGTACTGAGGTTCCAAATATGCGAATGAAGAAGCCATCTTGAAAATAGATCTCTCAGCCCAGCCACCACAGCTGACACTGTGTGGATAAGAGAAAAACTGTCTAGCCAAGACCTTCCAGAATTCCTGGCCCACAAAGCCATGAGATATAACAAAATGATTATTTTAGGTAAATAAGTTTTGGGGTAGTTTCTTATGCAGTAATAGATAACATAAACACCCTATTGGCTCTCTATTGCTACATAATGAATGGCTCGGAAAGTTAGTGGGTTAAAAGAACAGCAATCGTTTTATCATTATTGGTCATCATTCTGGAGGTTGACTGGGCCTGTCTAGTTGGTTTTCACTTTTGGTCTCGTGCAGTTGGAGTCAGAAGGTAGCTGACTACTGGAGTCATCTTAAATGCTTCTTAGGGCACAATGGTGACTGATGTTGCCTTTTGATTGGGACCTCAGTGGGGGCTGTGGTGGAACACCAGACTTTTCCATGTGGCTTGGGTTCCTTCACAGAATGGTGGCTGGTTCCAAGAGTGAGTATCCCAAGACAGCAAGGCAGAAGATAGCAGGTCTTAGAAGTCAGAGAGCATCACGTTCACTATACTTTGCTGGTCAAGGCTGTTCTTGTTTCCTAGTGCTGCTCTAACTGAAATGTACCACAAATGGGATAGTTTTAACAAACAGGAGTTTATTCTCTTACAATTTTGGAAGTTAGAAGTCTGAGTTCCAGGTGCCAGGTTCTAGGGGCTGGGTGAAAGCCCTTTAACCTTGGACTTCAGCTCTGCCTCTTGCTCCTGGCCCACTGAAGCTAGAGGCATCTCTTCACTCAGGCAGCTGCTAGTTGCTGAGGCTGACAAACCCAAGGTTGACAAGTGAAAACGCACAGTCCCAATATTACCAAACCACACAGCAGGCCATTAATTCAAGTCCATTAAAAGTCCCAAGATCAACAGGGCAACATGGCAGGCTGGTGAACAACAACCCAGCTACATGCGGGGTTCAAGCTTGCCATCAGCCGGAGACCTTCCTCAAAGTTGCTTCTTATATACTGGAAGTGGCCCACATCCCTAAAGCAGCTACTCAGCTGATTCAGTAGATTCTACCATGGAGTTAATTACCAATCTCACCATGGGGAATAACTATATCCAGGTCCAGCCAAGTTGACATATGATCTTAACTACCACAAGGCAATCACAAAGGTCCACTCTGATTCAAGAAGAAGGGATATTAAGCCCCTGTGATACCTTAAATGAGAGGAATGCCAACATCACATTGGAAAAAGATGGTGGGATGGAGGATGTTGTGGCACCCATTTCTGGAAAATACATTCTGCTACACACACCCTGCTTCTTCTACCTTCTTAATCTTCATTTCTTCAGCATGGGGTTACAGAAGCAGGAATGTGAGAGTAGAGAAGCATTACTCAGGTATGGAGTTTCAGAATAAACTTTTAAGTTATGGCAAAGATAATAATCTGAAAGAAAAAATTTGTGAACCTCAAAAGTCTGATTTTGAAGCATTAAAATTGAAGACCCTTGAAAGACTCAGTATTTAAGGTTTGTGCCATAAAGCATGGTGTGAGAAGATGATCTGGCTGGTTGGAGACTATTACCTGCGTTCTCAGACTAGAGAGATAGTCCGCTTATGTGTGCGTGGAGCAAGGAAAGCTAGAGAGACAACAAGGTGGTCTGCAGCTGGTGAGTGGCCCTCGGTCCTACCCCCAGCCAAGCCTGAAGAAGGTTTGGGAATTTCAGAGTAGAAGGAGCCCTGAATGGTGGCAAGCCATGCAGAGATTCTGAAGTTACCACGGTGCAGGAACAGCATGGTGGAGACCCAGGTGAAGCATTTAGGGAAAATGATACCAATTTTTCATCAGTGTTGACAAATATTTCTGGAGAGGGTGGGAGAACAAAGATGATCCCATGTAGTAGTGACAGCAACTTCAGCAGAAAAAATAAGCCTCTTCTGCTGACAAAGTATGTCCTAGGGGAGAATTGCCATGGAAGCAACTCAAAAAATAAAATATCTATTCAGATTTCCAGAAGCACCTCGTAAAAATGTGGGACTGTGGCGTGGTGTCTACATTCATCACTGCATTCTGTCATGTACTGAGTAGGCAGACCAGAGGCAGAAGCAGAAACAAGGTTGGCACCATTGGTTTGGACAATACACAGTGCATTTAATGAGGAAGCTTTCCCCCAATTGGCCCTCTTTCCTAATCTTCCCCGTGAACTAGACCCATGTCCAGCACTCAGTCTTGAAACCTCAGAATCCTTTTCCTTCCATTCCCGGTCTCTCTGATTCAATCACCATCTTTGATCATTTCACAATGCGACATGTGTGTCCCTTCTTTTTGTCTCTCACTCTTAACATTTACCTTCAGACATACAACTTTATGTTATGAAGTTCATGAGTCTCTCCCAAGAGGTTTCTTTGCTTCGTGACTCTTACTTCTCAATGCTTCTGACATGTCACCATTAGATTTGTCTTATCCTCCTTTTTCCCCAAAAGTCTTCAGCGGTTTCCTATCACCTTCAGGATAAAAATTGCAAGTTTTATTTTTTGGCATTTAAGGCCCTATATAAGCTAACTACCTTTAGAAATTTCTCTCCTACCACAAGTAGTAAGAGTGCGATTTATTGTAATCTGAAACATTAATTCAGTCTCCTACCTTAGCATAAGAAAAGACCTCATCTAATGTAATAAGCAGAGTCATCGGGTATTGCAAACAGTCAATGTGCCTGGCTGCTAACTGAAAAGTTGGAGGTTTGAGTTCACCCAGAGGCATCTTGAAGAAAGGCTTGGTGATTTGCTTTCAGAAAATCATGCCCTGAAAACCCTATGGAGCATAGTTCTACTCTGATATCATGGAGTTGCCATGAGTCAGAAGAGACTTGACAACAAATTTATTTTTTAATGTAGTGAGCAAAGCTTCGGTAGCATCAAATTCTTCTGTTAATTATTGTATTGGACTATGTTCAGTGGTATTGCTAGACCTCCAAGCTACCATTTGAAAATAATTTCAGTATACCTCATTATAAAACTAGGAAGAGGTTAGCAACTTACTCAAATGAATTATGACAATGTGAACGCAACAGTGTCTGAGTGGTTGCCCTTGAGGAGGGCTGGATGAAAGCATGTGAGGGCCCTAAGCATTGGTAATCTGTAGTGTCCCTTCCTCTGCTCACTTATGCATTTGAATGGAATCAATTATATGTATATATGTCACATATATACATGACATATTTATATATCATATATGTATATGTGTGTGTCTTGGCTATCTATGATGTAACTTCTTTTTAACGTGACTATAATATTAGCAATTGAATGCAAAACTGGTGTATGTCATTTTAACAGAATGAGATGAACTGGATTATAAAATATTTAGTGGATGCAGGGTACTAAGATTTTACTATACGTCGTGTTTTCAGCAAAAAGAATATTCCATATATTCTACAACAAAGAAAATGGGCCAATGCATTTAGTTGGTTCGATAATCAATGTACAATTCTGTTGCTATCCCACAACAACAAAATGACTTTCACCAATTTTGCTTTAAATGGCTCATACTTCAATTTTGATTCTTGTTTTGTAATAAAGGCTATAATTATAAGTGAACAAGTTAGTAGTATCAAGCACTGTGTCCTGCACAACAGACAATAAAAAAATGTAAATCACTTGATAAATGTATGAAAACTTTTCATGTTAGATAAATATTAATATTTCCAGTATTTTTAGATGTTTGCTATGTTAGTATCATATTAACTGTATGTTAGATTGTGTCCATGTGAATACCAAATATATTTTAAACTTAGTTATAATATTATTGTTTATAAAACTTAGGACATAACTCTACGTAAATGCTATACAGTTAAAAAGTAACTTGATTGAAGTCATTGCAATGATTGAATTTTTAGAGTTCTCACACTTTTGCGTGCCATCTGGGACTAGAGCTCCCACTGGTTGTTTGCCAGGATATGCACAAGAACATACCTTTGTGTTTGTATCATGGCAAAGAGCATTGTTGGCCCTCCTGGCTGGAGCTGCTGGATCAGCAGTCATGGATGTACAAGAAAGTTTTCTCAAAGTTGATCAGAGATGTTATCTATTAATGTAATCCATCTTTGCCCAGTAACTGCTTATGTTGGATCCAGTTGCATATTGGGTGAATATACCAAGAGTTCGACTCAAAAGCCCACCCCATCACCTCTTGTTTATTAGAATGAAATAGTATACTCCTAAGAGACCCACCAAGATAAGGAGTTTCAATTACCTGAGAGAGGATCATAGGAAACAGCGTTGGAGAGGTAAGGGCCTCAGGCTTAAACAACATTGTGGTGGGCATCCCTGTGACCTACATGAACTTTATATCCAGCTGGCACATTTTCATGTGCTGGAGTTGGTACCAATTATAGTTAGTGCCCTGCTAGTTCCCTTCCATTGCAGTTCTTGCTTTTCCTTGCCTCCTGTCTACTTGGCGTCCATGGGTCTTTGCTTTGGACAACTAGTGCCCCTGTTTTGTTGATACTCTAAACCTTGCTTTTTGGGTAATCGTTCCTGCCTCTGAGAGTCCCTGTCCATTCAGGCTGAAGAGAAATAGCCAGAAACACGAAGTCACCACAGTCTCATCTTTACAACTGTTTAGATTATTATAATCAGATTACATCATTACAGTCAGGATCACTGTATATTCAGCAAATTAAAATACCAAGCTTAAAAATTCATAAGGAATGATTGATCGGAAGAAATAAAGAATTATGCCATTGCTATTTCCAACTGGGGGTTACAACATCCAAAGGGCTGGGCAGCATAAGTTTCAAGGCTACAATGACAAGTCTTGCTTGGTCACTTACATTTGGACACAACCTGCTGACCAGCAGCCTCACATTCTGCATGCAAAACACTTGACTCTCGGGAAAGTAAATCATTCCACAAATGGCCTGCTCCCAAACTGACAGTACTTGAGAAGGGTTTCGGAAGTTTGTACACAGTGCTGTGGGGCAGAGCCAATACACTACACAGCTATTATGAAACAGTTGCAAATCATGCTTATGGCATGAATGGTACAAAGCCTGTAGAGATGGCACATGCAGATCTAGAGAAGAAATACGGCTTTGCTAGTATTACTAATTAAGGTGAGAAGCTTGGTTTCTTTTTAGACTTCAGAATAATCTTAGTGTTCCCAGTATACAATTCTAGAAATTGTAAACCTGTATCATTTTTTCCTATTTTATTTTCTCCACTCTTCCTACTCCAAGCAGGAAAAAGAAAAATCATTTACTCTCATCCTTTGAGAGTCATTACTGTAGCTATTCACAAAAGGAAAGACAACAACACAAAGCCAGAATCTGTCTTCCCAGAGCTTCTTTACACTGTTTACCTGGCAAAAGACAGCACACTTTGGCAACGAGAGACGTTGCTGCCCATGATATTTTCCGTGGTGTGAAAGAAGTTACTTGATTTACTCAAAAGGTCTCTTTGATTCAAACATCAGTGAGACAAATATGAGAGCCAAGTTTTCTGCATGATTTTACGCATGATTGTAATTCTTTCCAAAATGGGAAATGGAGGTTAAATGAACCTTTGGATCCTGCTCCACAGATACTCTCAGTAAATTCCATTAATTTCAAGATTCTTGTTTCCATTTTGCTAATGAAAAGCAAGTTATAATACAGTTGCCAGCAAAATCAAAATATGTATATTTGAATAAACTGCTTTTTTCTTCATTAGTCAGAAAAAAAAAAAAATGGCATGTATGGTCAAAAGTCTTTCAGCAAGTAAGGCAAGAGATATTCTGTAAGTGTGGGATGGTGTCAGGGGCTGAGTGCCAGGGGACTTGAGGCCAAAGAGAGAGGGACACTGAAGGGGTCACAATTTGTTAACGAGCTTGAAAGGATCTCTACTCTTTCCAGCTCCAAGTTAGGAGTCAATAAATCATTATTAAATAGGGTTATGATGAGGAAGTTGCTAAAATCTCAGCACATGGTAACAGAACAGATTAGAAGCTCACTAAAAACTCGGCAAATGTTCACAGCCCTGGAACTTTGAGTGCTTCTAATGTAATAAAACCTGAACGTTTTTCCCTGCCCCAAATCAAATTATTGAAAGGTATCTGATAAAGCTGGCATACAATGTTAGCCTGAAGTATGCATTCTTTGTTGTTTATGTGAAAATCTTGACCAAAATATGATGTTATTTATTCTTTACAGTGAACTATAGTGGAAATTATTTGATATTTATGATCAAACAAAATACAAATATCTGGGTTATCACATTCTTATTATGACAAATATTTGAGGAAATCACAAACCTTACCAAATAAAGGGGTTGTGTTTTCTCTTCTCAACCAGCCTGGAAAAATACCACTGAGTGAAAAATAGCAAGGCATCAGTAAAATGAAAAATGAGCATATAATTCAGGGTACCACTTTGTCCATAGTTTCAGTTTAGATTATCTCTTTAATGAGTCTGAAAATTTTATGAATCTTTGCTTTATTCTCTTACTTTTTTTTTAACCCCTCCTGTTCAAATATGCACTCAATCACCAGCTCCTATCAATTCTTCTTCAATTGCCTCTCTCCATCTTCCTTTGTCTTCCCACCATTCATTTTATGGAAAATGTAACTTCCAAGAGTTTCTCTGCCTCTGCTTTCCCTCCCTTTTAATCCATTCCATAATGTAAACTATTTCTTATTTATCTGAAATTTATAAAAGTAATGCAAACATATTTACAAAACTGGAGACTATAGAATATATATACCAGGAGCTCTGGTGGCGTAGTGCTTAAGGCATTTGACTATTAACCAGAAGGCTGGCAGTTCAAACCTACCAGCCACTCCATGGAAGGAAGACTGGGCAAACTGCTTCCGTAAAGATTTACCTTCTTGGAAACCCAAGGAGGGGGTTGCTATGAGTTGGAATTCACCCCATAGCAGTGAGGTTTTTTTTTTTGGTTGATATAGAATATGTCCTACCACTACCCTTTGGTCAGTCCCACTATCCAGAATTCATTGTTTTTTAACTATTTCTGCTTTTAGTCTTCTGAAGCTACAACTATATCTCTGAAAATTCAGATACATTCTATTCTTGATTTATCAACTTAGTATCTATTGATTTTCCATGATGAAATTCAACATACTTCTACTACTTCTCACCTCCCTTATGATTTTATTGATAATATTACTTCTGGTTCTTTTAATGGTTACTTTTAAACTTTAAATAATATTCTAAAAATTCTATTTCTTGACTTATTCCAAGGAACAGTATCTATTGACTTTCCATTGCATGTTTCTTTCAACATCCCCTTTTTGTTTCTGTGATTTTACCATGTCTCCTTTATAAAAATGTTGAATATTTATATTATGTTATATGACTATGGTTGAGTCTTCCCTATTTTGACTATGGGTTATTTTTATACTTAAAGTCTAGTAAGCAGTATTCACAATTACATAAATTCTTATTGTTTCCA
>NW_006921728.1:4487424-4498580 GCF_000298275.1 Orycteropus afer afer | reverse complement strand
ACATTTGACTCTATCTTATCTTTCTCCCTTACTTCCTGCTAAAGGGACACAGAGGCAGCATCTTCTAACTTCACAAGAGGAAGACAGAATCCCCATCAGCAACCCAAGGCCTGTTGCTCTGAGGCCAGACATGCTGCCACCCTCCAGTCTTCTCACTAACCTTGACACCAACCATTCTTCCTGCGGCACCCACCACCTCTCTGTTGGGTTCAATAATTTGCTGCAGTGGCCACATAGAATTCACAGATTATGGGGTTTATTAGGGAAGTAACATGCTGCAATTCAAGTTCAGGAACACACTCAGGGTACAGTTCGTGGAACAGGACAGTCTCCCTCTGCTGTGACCTTAGACATGCCTCTCTGGTCCTTGGCCTCTCGGTCCGGTCTCTGCCTCTGTGGCTCAGGTAAGCCTGCCGCTCTGTTTCCTGCTTCTTGGTTCCACTGCCACCATCTCTCAGCCGGGTGTTTCTCTCAGCCAGCAGTGAGATTCCCCCTCTGCATCTATGAGGGCTCATTTTAAGCCTGGCAGAGTGGCAAAAATAACCAATCCCAAATTCAGAGTTCTACACACTTGAGAGAGAGTGAACTTTTCCAGAAAATTACTTCATGCTACTCCAATAGAAATACCCCAGGCGGATGACTTCAACAATCAGGAGTTTACAAGCAGCTACTCAGTTGCTCACTGCAAATTCCATCATGTAGTTCATTGCCAGTCTCATTATATGGAATAACTACTACCAGCTGCCCAGTCAAGTTGACACATACTTGCATAGTCCCACCCAGTAATCCAGTGGGAGTTACAAAGACTATGGCTAGAAAAGCCATACCATGCAATTCACTGCACCACACTCCCCCACTATTCACATTAAAGAAACAGTGCCTTCTTCTCCCTTGAGAAGGTTTTTGCTCCATTCCTTGTATATTTCCACCTACCAGGAATATCCCTTTTCATCCTTTTCACTAATCCATATCTCACAAAGGTAGGCTCAGCTCAAAGTCCATTTCTGCTGACACTACTGATAACTTTGCCAGGATAACCAAAACTCTGTATCATTTAAAAACACATATTGAGTCCTGTAAGGTAAATAATTCTGTTCCTATATCAGCAATTCCAGTTTTCCAACAAAATTTTTTTTTTTCCTCTACCACTCTTGCTCTGATATTCAAAATAATTTTATCTGCATAGAATTAAATTTTAGAAACTTTTTGGTTTGATATCTCACTGGTTGTGTTGTTAGGTACCACCGAATCACTTCCAACTCGAAGCAACCCTAGTACAACAGAAGAAAACACGACCCAGTTCAGTGTCACCCTCACAATCATTGCTATCGAGTACATTGTTTCAGCCACTGTGTCAACCCATCTCATTGAGGTTCTTCCTCTTTCTCACGGACCCTCTGTTTTACCAAGCATGATGTCCTTCTCTTGGGACTGATCAAAGTACATGAGACAAAGTCTCGCCATCCTTGCTTCTAAGCAGCATTCTGGCTATACTTCTTCCAAAACAGATTTGTTTGTTCTTCTGGTTGACAAACTAAACCCACTGCCACTGAGTCAATTTTGACTCATAGTGACCTTACAGGACAGAGTAGAAATGCCCCATAGGGTTTCCAAGGCCATAAATCTTTATGGAAGCAGACTGCCTCATCTTTCTCCCTCAGAGTGGCTAATGAGTTCAAACACTGACCTGTTTTGGTTAGCAGCCAAGTGCTTTAATCACTATACCACCAGAGCTCCTTGTTCTTCTGGCAGTCCATGGTATATTCAATATTCTTCACTAACACCATAATTCAAAGGCTTAAATTCTTCTTTGGTCTTCTTTATTTATTGTCCAGCTTTTGCATGCATATGAGGTGATTGAAAATACCATGATTTAAGTAAGGCACACCTTAGTCCTTAAAGTGACATTTTTACTTTTTAACACGTTAAAGAGATCTTTTGCAGCAGATTTGCACAGTACAATACATTTTTTGATTTCTTACCTGCTGTTGATTAATTGTTGTTGTTGTTAGGTGCTGTTGAGCCATTTCCAACTCATAGCGACCTGGTGTACAGCAGAATGAAACACTGCCTGGTCCTGTGCCAGCCGCATGATCCCCGCTATACCTGAGCCCATCATTGCAGCCACTGTGCCAATCCATGTCATTGAGGGCCTTCCCCTTTTTCGTTGTCCCTCCACTTTGCCAAGCATGATATCCTTCTCCAGGGAAGATGAAGTTTGGCCATTCTCGCTTCCAAGGAGTATTCTGGCTGCACTTCTTCCAGGATGTATTTATTAGATCTTTTAGCTGTTGATTGTGGATCCAAGTAAAATGAAATACTTGACAACTTCAATCTTTTCTCTGTTTATCATGATGTTGCTTATTGATCAGGCTGAGATTTTTGTTTTCTTATGTTGGGGTATAATCCATACTGAAGGTTGTAGTCTTTGATCTTCATCAGTAAGTGTTTCAAATCCTGTTAGCTTTCAGCAAGCAAGGCTGTGTCATCTGGATAATGCTGGTTATCAATGAGCTTTCCTCCAGTCCTGCTGCTACATTCTTCAAATAGTCCAGCTTCTCAGATTAGCTGCTTAGCATACAGATTGAATAAGTATGGTGAAAGGATACAACCCTAACACATATCTGTCCTGATTTTAAACCATGCAGTATCCCTTTGTTCTGTTTGATGGACTGCCTCTAGGTCTATGCACAGGTTCCGTATGAGCACAATTTCTTAAGTGTTCTGGAATTCTTTGCTGATATCTTCTGTGTAATTACACAATGAAAATATGAAATTATTGATGAGAAATGGCTTTTTAAGATTATTGGCTAGGAAATTTTTATTTTATGTTGCAGGGAATATATTTTCTTTCTTCTTCTTTTTTTTTGGTATGTGTAAAATCCTGTTTATTTATTTATTTTGCATTTGTTGTTGTTGTTGTTGTCATGTGCCATTGAGTCAGCCCTGACTCATTGCGACCCCTCCTTGGGTTGCCGAGGCAGTATCACTACGGAAGTAGATTGCCCAGTCTTCCTTCCGAGGAGTGGCTGGTGGGTTTGAACCACCAGCCTTCTGGTTAGCAGTCAAGTGCCTTAGGCACTGGCCAAGTTGTGTTGATTTCAATCATATCTGAGACGGCCTTTCCCATCACCAAAAGTAACGAAAGTGATTCCCCTTTCCTCTCCCTCACATCCCTACTAACCATCACAGAACTTTTCTAAGTATGTATCGATTCTTGACTTTTTATAATAGTGGGACCATACAATATTTGTCTTTTTTGACTGACTTATTTTGCTCAACATAATGTCCTCCATATTCATCCATGTTGTAAGATGTTCACAGACTTCTCATTATTCTTTATTGCACAGTATTCCAAAGTATGTACGCACCACAATTTGTTTACCTATTCATCCAATGATGGACATTTAGGCTGTTTTTATCTTTTTGTTACTGTGAATAATGCTTCAGTGAACACAGGTGTGCATATATCTACTCATGTCATTACTCTTACATCTCTACAATATATACCTAGGAGTGGGATTGCTGGATCGTAAGATATTTCTATTTCTAGCTTTTTGAGGAGGCACCATACTGTTTTCATAGTGGTTGTGCCATTTTTAATTCCACCAGCAATGTATAGGAGTTCCAATCCCCCTGGAACCTCATCATCATTTGCTATTTTCTGTTTTTTATCATTGCCATTTTTCCAGGGGTGAGATGGTATTGCATTGTTGTTTTGATTTGCATCTCTCTAATGGCTAATGATCACCAGCATCTTTTCATGTATTTGTTGGCCTCCTGAATGTGGGATATGTTTTCTTGAGCAGGAGGCAAGAATGGTTGAATATTCTTATTTCAAAACATGATGATAGAATTATGTTGCTCCTGGCTAGATGCAGTAATGTCATTACACAATGGTTACAGCAGTCAATTTCTTTTTTATTTTAAATCAAGCTAAGCTTTCCCCTAAGCCAAACACTGAAAGAGGACACTAATGGTTCAATCTAGCTTTTAACCAAACTACTATTGCATCAGTGGCATTACCTCACATATGCCTGAAACATATCATTCACTGAGAACAAAAGTATAGTTAGAGGCATAAGAATCCCATGAGAAAAATTGTACCAGGCAGATATGATAAAGCCTAGACATCACCTTGAGAAAGCATCATAAAAAAACACCACAGCTTTTTGAAATGTCAAGGGCCACTAAAGGCTTAATACAATACTCCAAAGCAAGATTTAAAGTCCTGGTGAAAAATTACAAATCCCCATGGCCTAGAATGTAGTCTTTTGGAGAGATACTCTGAGGGTTAACTTGACTTTTACTATTCATACTTCCCAATATAATTTGATATTATTAATTGGATTGTAATTCATTTGGATTGCTGACTTGAAGACAGAAGCATGGCTAATTTTAGAAGAAAGACAAACATTCCAGCACATACATTTTAAGCAGAATGATATTTGAGGTAATAGATACTAAAAGCTACGTCACCTACAGTACAAGTAGCCAGGGAACCTGATGCTGAGCTGGTTTTACAGACTATGCGTAACTCACAACTGGACCAATAAGCATCATATGATAAACAGAGATGAGTTTGAAGTTGTCAAGGATTTCATTTTACTTGGATCCACAATCAACATTTTTGGAAGCAGCAGTCAAGAAATCAAATGACATACTGCATTGGGCTGCAAAAGACCTCTTTAAAGTGTTAAAGAGCAAAGATGTCACTTTGAAGACTCAGGTGTGCCTGACCCAAGCCACGGTATTTTCAATAGCCTTATATGAAAGCTGGACAATGAATAAGGCAGAGTGCAAAAGAATTGATACACTTGAATTTTGGTATTGGTAAAGAATTTTTAATGTACCATGGACTGCTAGAAGAAGGAACAAATCTGTCTTGGTAGAAGTCCAGCCAGAATGCTCCTTAGAAATGAGAATGGCCAGAAAAAAAGTCTCTTGTACTTTGGTCATGTCAGAAGAGACCAATTCATGGAAAAGGATACGATACTTGGTAAAGTGGAGGCTCAGCAAAAAAGAGGAAGACCCTCAATAAATGGATTGACACAGTGACTGTGATGATAGGTTGAAGCATTGCAGCAAATGTGAGGATGGCATGGGGAGTGTTTCATTCTGTTGTGCATAGGGTCACTATGAGTCAAAATGGACTCAAAGGTACCTAACAACAACACAAAACTCAAGAAACATATATTAAGTGTCCCTTAAAGTCTAGGGAGATAATTAAAATAGATTGCATCATCTTTGCTCTCAAGAATGCACTAATGTATTTGGGACATTTTAAAAATGGTGCAAAATGAAAATAAAATAAGTAATACTCAATGAGGAGTTTCATGGTAGAATAAAAAGTGTATTCTCAAAGATAAGAAAACATATAGGTGTGAGACGCTCAAAGGTATCATTTTATTAGTTACAACTGACAAGTTTAAGACACACCAGGTTAGCTTTGAAACAGAGTCTACATAGGGAACAATACCAAATTGCATAAAGAATGATATTTCAGCTTGACAGGCTATTATACAGACATGAAAACAATAATCATGAATATGTGTAGCATTACGGAAAACTACACATGGCATAAAAAATTAACTAATAAAGCATATGTACAAGATATGGTTACATCTACATAAAAATTATTTTAATAAGGACTAGAAAGGAAAAATAAAGCAAATGAATTGTTAGGATAGCATGATAGATGATTTTCTTTAAGTGTTTTCCACCATTATTTTTAATGATGGAAACTATGGAAATACTACAGAAGTAAAGAATCACTGCATGGCACACATAGTTAAGTGCCTGACCACTAAGTGAAAGGTTGGCAATTGGAACCTACCCAGGGTGCCTTGGAAGACAGACCTGGCAATCTGCTTCTGAAAGGTCAAGCCTTGAAAATCCTATGGGGTGGTTCTACTCTGCATACATGCAATCACCATGGATATGAATGGACTCACCGGCAACTAACAACAGCAATAGAAACAGAAGAAAATATCACACATGTAAGAGACATTTGAGAAAGCAGGCAGGCAGCAGTGGAACTCTGGGAGATGTTTGGCTAAGTGACTGTAAATAAGTACAGATGACAACCAAGTAGTTTGAGATTTTTGCCTAGATGGTAACTAAGATGGTGGAGTATGTCTTTGTTTCTGGAAGGACTTTCATCTAAATGACTAGTGGTACATCTTCTATGATGCTAATGGTTATATTTCCATGAGTGGGTAACATATAGTCAACATAACTGAAGTGATTGAGAGGGTAGGGAAGGTAGGAGGGAGAAGAGAGGAGAGGAGGAATACAGGTACGTAAGTCAACAAGAATACACACACACACACTTACATACAAGATAAAGTCATTTGCCATTTGCACTCCACCCCCATCAACTCTGCCCTACTTCCAATCCTACCCTGAAGGTTTTTTGTTTCCTGTGCAGTTCCACATATGTATATCTAGCTGTAGATACTGTTTGTGGAAATAACTTTGGACTCACCCCTGCCTGTGTTCTAATTCTGACTCCACCATTCACTAGTTATGTGCCCTGAATAATTTAATAGGCTGAATCCATGTGTTCCCCATCTGTTAAAAACAGAAACAAGGTTAATATAGGACACACAAGGATTAATGAGACAACATATGTAAAACTGATAACAGAGTACCTGGTAAATTCAAAAACAAAACAAAACACAACAAAACCCAAACCTGTTGCCATGAGTTGATTTCAATTTATGACAATCCCTTGTATTACCAAATAGAACTGTTCATAGGATTTTCTCAGCTTTAATCTTTTTGGAAGCAGATTAGCAGGGCTTTCTTCTGCAGCACCCCTGGCTGGATTCACACTACCAATCTTCAGGTTAGTAGTTGAACACAAGTTGTTTGTGCCACCTAGGGAGCTACCTGGTACATAAAGAAACCAAACCCACTGCCATCCAGTCGATTCTGACTCATAGTGAACCCATAGGACAGAGGAGAACTGCTCCATAGGGTTACCAAGGCTATAGATTTTCATGGAAGCAGACCATTTCATCTCTCTCCCATGCAGCAGCTGGTGGGTTTAAACTACCGACCTTACGTCTACCAGCTGAATGCCTTAACCATTATGCCATCAGACTGCCTTCTAATTAAAGCCATCCTTCAAAAATCAATTTGGTCAACAGGGGACCCTGGTGAGTTAGTTACAATCCCTTTATAAATAACAAACTCATTATAAACCAAAAATTAGCAACTTGGTACCCAGTCATGTGGCTATTACACCATTTTACAAGAAAAGAGTGAAGCATTAGCCTACTTTAAAATAAGTGCACGGGTCTTCAAGATCAACTTTCATGTTTCCCCAAAGAGCTCCAAAGAGGAGTGTTTACAAAGTTTTTAACTGTCTAGGTACATGTGCCTCATTTGACCTGGGCGTTTTGAGCACTGTTGGGGGGAAGAAATCTCTCTGCCTAGAATCAGCACAACTATAAAGTCATTGCCTCCAAACTCAAGTGTATGTTCAAAGCTTCCAGGTCATCCTGCTGCTTCCCCAGCTAGCACTCTCTCATTATCCATAAAACAGACATTGCAAGACTTTTCTGGTTTCTTACATCTATGACCCTAACCCTCTGTTCCTCCTCAATAGGTAGCCTTGTCTCTAACTTCACACATGGTAGTGAAGCCACCAGATAAGATCTTAAATTTCCTGCCCCAAACACACACTGAAATTTAGCCATCCTATCCTACCTCTAGGACCTCTGGTAGCATAGTGCCTAAGGCACTTGACTGCTAACCAGAAGGCTGGTGGTTCAAACCCCCCAGCCACTCCTCAGAAGGAAGGTTGGGCAATCTACTTCCCTAGTGATACTGCCTGGGAAACCCAAAGAAGGGTTACTATGAGTCAGGTCCGACTTGATGGCACATAACAACAACATCCTACCTTTTGGGAGCTCTGGTGGCATAGTGCCTAAGGCATTTGACTGCTAACCAGAATGCTGGTGGTTCAAACACCCTAGCCACTCCTCTGAAGGAAGACTGGGCAATCTACTTCCATAGAGATATGCCTCAGAAACCCAAGGAGGAATTGATATGAATTGGATCCTACTTGACAGCAGTGAGTTTTTTGTTTTTTTCTTTAATCCTACCTCTTGCAGTGAAGAGATGTATCCTTGAGGCCTGTTCTCTCCTACCTGTTTAAAGACTATTTGAGGATATTCCAGAGGAATCCTTTCATTCTCCTACCATAGCCCTTAGTACCTGTAATAGAATTTTACCTTTGATTAGTGTTCCATCCAGTGGGCTATAAGCCTTATCAGGGCTGGAACCTTGACTGTTTAGCCCAAAATGTATCCCCTGAACAGTGCATAGTGATGGAGTCATGGAAGAGCCTAAATTAATATTTAAAGAATTAAAAAAAAAAAAACAAATCAGCCTAAGATATTTAAAACATCAAGAAAAGTGGGAAAAGTAGTTTAATAGTGTAATGTACATTGATATACCCATCAGTTTTGTTTGACATGTAGCCACATTTTCTTTATCTAATAACTCACTCTCTATGTTTATTTGAGAAATCATTTTAAAGTAAAACACTGAGAAAATGAATGAATTCTTAAGGCTTTCCAAGTCGCAACATGTCCACAAAGCATATAACATGAGGCACTAAAGTAAAACAGAAGGAGCAACCATGAATAAAAACCTCTAAATTTCTGCTCATTTACAAACCAAAGAAAAACCTCACAGCCATCCAGTTGATTCTGAGTCATATTGACCTCAGTGGGTTTCCAAAGCTGTAAAACTTTATAGAAACAGACTGCCTCATCTTTCTTCCATGGAGTGGCTGGTGGGCTCAACCCATCAACCTTTTGGTTAGCAGCCAAATGCCTTAACCACCAGAGCTCCTTATTGCTAATTAAAACTCAAGAACAGGTATGTGAAAGTTCAGACGCAAGAGCATTAACTCTGCACCACATACCTACTTCTGTAAATGTCCTCTCATTCCATTATTTAATTCCTACAAGTCTCGTAAGGTAACCTCATTAATAAACAAAAGAAAACCTGTGAAGAGCCTGTAGCTCTAGGAGGTAAGGGGAGAGAAAACAGCATCTGCTGAGTCCCATAATGTGCCCAACACTTATCCTAATTTATTCTCACAACAAACTCAAGAAATATTCTGCTCTCCATTTTGAAGATGAGAAAAGTGAGCTCAGTGAGGTTGAGATAGTTGCCCAAGATCCTGCTTCAGGCAAATAATAGATGTAGTTTTGTTCCAAGTTTTCCTCTCTTTCCACTTCACATTTACTCATTATGATTTAAATTAGAATTTTAATGACAATTTTTAAACTTAAAATTTCTAGCAGTGGTATGAAATGAGTAAAGTACATGTTGTTGCTTCTCCATGACCAACGAAGGCGTAGGCAACTTTTCTTTTATGGTCTTTATTACCTCTATGGCATAGATGAGGCAGGGCAAGAATAAGCCTATGGAGTAACAAGTACATGAGAGTCAGAAGCCACGGTTCTGGTGCTGTGGCTTTGCCACTGACCGTCCGACCCCAGGCAAGTCACTCAATTCTCTTCACCCAAGAACATTCATCCGTAAAATGAGTGACTTGGGTTAGAGCATCACTGAGGTTCCTCCCAGTGTTTAAAAAACAAAGCAAAACCCTACCATTCTCAGTGATTTGTCTCCATCATCCACTGGTTAGGGCCAAGGATGTGGATTCTGCTGAACCCAGGCCTAGGTTCTGTGAACTTTCTCAACAAATGTACTCAAGGTGTGTGTGTGTGTGTGGGGGGGGTGTGTGTGCAGGGAGGGAGCGTGTGTGTGGGGTATAACTGCAAATGTAGGCCAATTTTAATTGGAATATGCTGGTCGGTACAAGTGCAACCTGAATAACCTGCAAACTTCCAGAAGCGGATCTCCCACAGGTTCTGACATAATAACTGACGACGAAGTCTGTGCCAAAAAGGACCCGTGAAGAAGCAGCCTCATTCTAAAGGAAGCTACCCTTCCATTTCTACCCCCATTTATCCTCTGCCAGACAAGCTATTAAAATTATTTTTTAAAGACTCTCCCTGCACTAGATAGTAAGCTTCAAGGGCTCAGTCTTGTTTACCTCTGTATCCCTAGCTTCCAGTACAGGACCTGGCACAGTCATCACCAATAAAGGCTTATGGAATGAATGGCAAATCTCACCATCTCTGAGTATATAAAACCAATTTACCTTCACAGCCTGGCTCACTGACTTCCTTCTTGCTAAGCTTCCAAAATATTTTAACTGTACTTCTTCTATGGTGCTTCTCACTTTTTTTATGTTTTATGTCTTATGGTAGCTGTTTATGTATATGTCTTGTTGTTTTTGTTGCATGCCATTGAGTTGATTCTGATGCAATAGGGATCCCACATGACAGAGTAGAAATGGCCCATAGTGTTCCCTATGCTATAAATCTTTACAGGAACAGATTTCCAGGTATTTTCTTTCACAGAGCTGCTGGTGGGTTTAAACCACAGACATTTTAGTTAGCAGTGGAGCACTTAATGTCTTAGTTCAAACTCTCTGAGAAAGAAGTTATAGTTTGCTCATCACTGAAACCCCCACTATAGAAATGTTACAATAACTAGCTTATAGTGGGCACTCAGATGTTTGAAAATGAGCACATAATTCATCTTTACATAAAAGCAATTAGCATGGAGCTTTATATAAAATAAACCAAAAGCTAAACCCACTACCATAGAATAGATCTGAGTCACAGAGACTCTATAGGGAAGAGTAGACCTGCCCCATAGGGTTTCCAAGGCTGTAAATCTTTATAGAAGCAGACTGCCTCTTTTTTTCCCATGGAGTGGCTGGTGGGTTCAAACTGCAGACCAATTGGTTAGCAGTCCAATGCTTTAACCACTACCCCACCAGAGTGCCATATGTATGTGTGTGTATGTAATGCATATATAATAGTATAGTGCCTAAGGCACTTGACTGCTAACCAGAAGGCTGGTGGTTCAAACCCTTCAGCCACTCCTCGAAAGGAAGGTTGGGCAATCTACTTCCGTAGTGATACTGCCTTGGCAACCCAAGGAGGGGTCGCTATGAGCCGGGTCCGACTCAATGGCACATAACAACAACATATATAATATGTAATACCTATATATAATATATAATACATATGGTGTAGTGAATAAGGCTGATAACC
>NW_006921728.1:4484406-4486009 GCF_000298275.1 Orycteropus afer afer | reverse complement strand
GGGTTCAAACCCACCAGCTACTCCTCAGAAGGAAAATAGGGCAATCTACTTCTGCAGTGATACTGCCTGGGAAACCCAACACTGATTCCCAAGGAGGGGTCACTAAGAGTCAGATCCAACTCCGTGACACATAACAACAACAACAACATTCAGAGTACCAGTGGGAAATAACTGAAGGCCAAATGATTATGTCTCAAAGACAAATGTCAAACTGGAAAAAAATAAGTTTTCTGGGTCTTCATCTCCTTCACGGGAAACATTTCTCTCTTTCTATTGTAAGGTCAACAGAGCCACTACCTTGATTTTTTAACAACTGTAAAAAAAAAAAAAAAAAACCCAACTTATTTATTTACAAATTATGAGAAATGTCATGAGACCATGTGACCATATATTGATATTATCCTCCTTATCACTAATTAAAATCTCCAAAATTAATTTGCTTGATATTATTTTTAGAGGAATTTCTAATAGCAGTCAATTAGCCTAAGCACATTTGGAAAATGGAATATACTTTGAAAAATAATGTTTTGTTGGAGCATGTTTACTTGAATACTTTTGTTGCTAGCATAAAATTATTTTTAATGAATGGGACCACACCCATGAACATATATAGGCTCGACAGAGGATTTTCTACATTTGTATTTATATGTGCATAAATATACTCATGAATTTAGTAGAGCATATTGGGGTCAATGTTATGAAAACTTCTTAGTCATAAGCAAACACCTTGAGAGAATGAGTTGCTGGATATTGGGGCTCAGAACTATAGTCTTGGGGCACATCAAGGTCATTTGGCATAGCATAGTCTACAAAGACAATGTCCTATATCCTACTTTGATGAGTAGCAACTGGGGTCTTAAAAGCTTGTGAGTGGTCATCTAAGGTACAACTATTGGTCTCTTTCTGTCTGAAGGAAAGAAGACTGAAGACAATCAAAGATGCAAGGAAATAATTAGTCCAAAGAACTAGTGGGCCATGTGAACCCCAGCCTCCAGGACTCTGAAACCAGAACTAGATGGTACCCAGTTACCACAGCTGACTGCCCTGAGAGGGATCACAACAGGAGGTCCCAGATAGAGTAGGATGAAAATGTAGAACAAAACTCAAAACCATAAAAAGAGCAGACTTACTGGTGTGATAGAGATTGGTGGAACCCTTGAGACTATGGCCCCTCAAGCCTGGCACTGAACTCACACCCATGGTTCAACCTTTAGCCAAACAATAGACCTATAAGGTGAACAATAGCACCAAGGCAAGAACATATTCCTTTTAACAATCAACCATAAGAGATCAAAAGGGCAGCATTTGCCCAAGGTTAAAGCTCAGAAGGTAGAAATGGATGGGAAAGAAGGATGAATGGAAATAGTAAACACAAAGAGGAAGTGGGAGGAGTGTTGTTACACTGTGGAGATTGCAATCAATGTCTAGAAACAGAATGTGTATGAATTGTCAAATGGACAACCAATTTTCTATGTAAACTTTCACCCAAACCACAATAAAAAGTAAAAAATAATAATAATTATTGATGGTGTAGAAAGTGAAGGTATTTTAAATTTTGAAATTGTTACATCTGTAGACCCTGTAAGTAACAGGAATATAGATC
>NW_006921728.1:4472581-4484306 GCF_000298275.1 Orycteropus afer afer | reverse complement strand
TGGACAACCAATTTTCTATGTAAACTTTCACCCAAACCACAATAAAAAGTTAAAAATAATAATAATTATTATTTATTTAGGCAATTTTACTTCAGTTACTCTAAAAACAAGGATTTATACAATATAAGATGCATTTACATAATATGCACTTAGACCTTACCTTAAGCATCCAGGCTCTTTCCCTGGTGGTTGAGATGAACTGTTCCTCTGGGAAATGGGATACTGAAATGAAAATAAATAAATAAATAAATAGAATGAGAGCATTAAGTACAATGAAAACATAGGAACAGATAGCCATAATTTAGTTCAATGGGTGTGGCCAGAAATTGAAGAGGAAAAAAGGACAGAAAATCCCCAAAATATCTAAATTTAGTTTATTTTACTATATGACAGTATTTAAGCCAGCCAAACAGTAATAGTCTAGGGCTCTCAATGGATACTCGTAGATTAACTCTTACTTTGATTTATTAAAGTTAGTGAATATTTAGTATGCTGGTATCCCCCATTGGGTTTCCATAGCTGCAAATCTTTAAGGAAGCAGACTGTCTCATCTTTCTTCCTCAGAGCAGCTGGTGGGTTTGAACCACTGACCTTTTGGTTAGCAGCCAAATGCCTTAACCACTATACCACCAGAGCTCCTTAGTATTGTGGTAGTCCTATGAATTTTTTTTTTTTTCATCTTTTCCATAAAAGTCTGAGGTTATGAGTCATGGGTTAACAGACTATTGGTGCCTCTATAGGGATATTAAATGCCAACATCAACTAAAGTATCCAGTCCTTCCAAACTTAGGTTAATTTGCTGCTTTTATATAAGCATTAACACAAGCTTATTCTTATAGTTAGAAGATTTTTGTTTAACAGAAAAAGCATTAAAAATAATTCCAGGGTTGAACTTCAAAATATACCTACTAAAGTAAGCATGCATTTATATGAATTAGCATTTTCTCTTCAAAACATCCTCTGGCTAATGATGAAGACAAGGCAGTAAACTGATGAGGGAAAGATCCAATTCTAGACTCTAAAGCATCTGAGCTCTAAGCCTTGCGGGTCTAGTATTTGGGGGGAAAAGGGTTACTGGGGAGGCTGCTTGGGGCTCAACCAGACATGGCTACAAGGACCAGAACATATGTATGCCCATAATGGTCTTCTCCCTTGACGCAAGAAAAATTGTCATGTAAATGAGTCAAAAATGTCCTCTGTGTATTGGCCCCAAGTTGTTTACTTCTTCATAGCAAGCAGAGGTCCATTAGTCCAAAAAACCTGTTAGCTGTTGTTGTTGTTTGTTAGGTGCCATCAAGTCATCTTTGACTCATAGTGACCTTATGCCCAACAGAATGCAACACTTCCCAGTCCTGTGCCAGCCTCATGATCCTTGCTATACCTGAGTCCATTGTTGCAGCCACTGTATCCATCCATCCTGTTGAGGGCCTTCCCCTTTTTCATTGACCCTTCACCACTTTACCAAGCATGATATCCTTCTCCAAAGAATAGTCTCTTCTGATGACATGACCAAAGTAGGTGAGATGACATCTGGCCATTTTTGCTTCCAAGGAACATACCGGTTGTACTTCTTCCAGGATAGATCTGTTACTTCTTTCAGCAGTCTATGGTACTCTCAGTATTCTTCACCAACACCACAACTCAAAAGCATCAACTCTTCTTCAGTCTTCCTTATTCATTGTCCAGCTCTCACATGCATAACAGGTGATTGAAAATACCATGGCTTGGGTTAGGTGCACCTTAGTCTTCAAGGAGACATCTTTGCTCTTCAGCACTTTAAAGAGGTCTTTTGCAGCAGATTTGCCCAATGCAATATGTCATCTGATGTCTTCTTACTGCTTCCATTGGTGTTAATTGTAGAACCAAATAATATGAAGTGCTTGGCAACTTCAATCTTTTCTCCATTTATGATGTTGCTTATTAGTCCAGTTGTGAGGATTTTTGTTTATTTTCAGGTATAATCCATATTGCAGACTGTAGTCATTAATCTTCATCAGTAAGTGCTTCAAATCATCCTCACTTTCAGCAAGCAAAGTTGTGTCACCTGCATATCACAAGTTCTTAATGAGTCTTCCTTCAATCCTGATGCCACGTTCTTCTTCCTATAATCCAGCTTCTCAGATTATTTGTTCAGCATAAAAATTGAATAAGTATGGTGAAAAGATATAACCCTGATGCACTCCCTTCTTGATTTTAAGTCATGCAGTATCCCCTTGTTCTGTTTGAACGACAGCCTCCTGATCTACATACAGGTTCCTTATGAGTACAATTAAGTATTCTGGAATTCCCATTCTTCTCGAAGTTATCCATAATTTGTTATGATCTTCACAATCAAATGCTCTGCATAGTCAATAAAACATAAGTAAACATCTTTCTGATATTCTTTGCTTTCAGCCAAGATCCATCTGACGTCAGCAATGATATCCCTCATTCCATGTCCTCTTCTGAATACAATTTGCCTTTCTGGAAGTTCTCTGTCAATAGACTGCTGCAAATGTTTTTGAATTATCTTCAGTAAGATTTTACTTGCATGTGATATTGATATTGTTTGATAATGTCCACATTCTGTGAGATCACCTCTTTTGGAATGGGTACAAATATGGATCTCTTCCAGTCAGTTGGCCAGGTAGCTGTCTTCCAAATCTCTTGGCATAGAAGAGTAAATACCTTCAGAGAGGCATCTGTTTGTTGAAACATCTCAATGGGTATTTTGTCAATTCCCGGAGCCTTGTTTTTCACCAATTCCTTCAGCTCAACTTCTTCCTTCAATACCGTTGGTTCTTGATCATATGCCACCTCTTGAAATGGATGAACATCAACCAGTTCTTTTTGGTACAGTGATTCTGTGTATACCTTCCATCTTCCTTTGATGTTTCCTGTACCATACAATATATTGCCCATAGAATCTTTTCAGTATTGCAACTCGAGGCTTGAATATTTTCTTGAGTTCTTTCAGTTTGAGAAATGACAAGAGTGTTCTTCCTTTTTGGTTTTCTAACTCCAGTTGTTTGTACATTTCATTATAATAAGTGGCTTTGTCTTCTTGAGCTGCTCTTTGAAATCTTTGGTTCAGCTCTTTTATCTTGCAATTTCTTCCCATTTGCTTCAGCCACTCCTTGGAAGGAAGGCTGGGCAATCTACTTCCGTAGTGATACTGCCTTGGCAACCCAAGGAGGGGTTGCTATGAGTTGGGTCCGGCTTGACAGCACATGACAACAACAACAACAACACTTTTGCTGTTGGCACCAATCTCAAATTTGTATATATATAATTGTTTCAAAAATAGCCCAAATAACAAATTTTTAGCCACTTAGAGCCTGTCTGCTTTACATACTCAGAGAAACGTCACCCAACATCTGCCAGCCCTAGATAACATAACATAGTTATAAGGACCCTAGGATGCTGTTAGGAGCTCTGGTAGCATAATGCCTAAGACACTTGACTGCTAACCAGAAGGGTGGTGGTTCAAACCCACCAGCCACTCCTTGGAAGGAAGGTTGGGTAATCTACTTCTATAGTGATACCACCTCAGAAACCCAAGGAGGGGTTGCTATGAGTCAGGTCCAACTCGATGGCAAATAACAACAACAACAACAATAGGATGCTGTTGTCCTTTGGAGCTCTCAGATCCAGCAATTCCTCACCTTGCTGCTGGAGGACATCATCTAGGGACACTAAGTTTCCCCACCCGGCCTTCTCCTCTTCCCTGGGGTTTTTCATGCTCTCTTCCCCTTCGGGTGCCTCACTTCTCTACTTGCCTGGGGGAAGACCCCCTGCTGTGCACCCCTCTCCCTACTTGCTGCTGATGTCAAAGCAACAGCCCCAGTAAGCAGCTGCCTGTGCAACACTTTTACTCCGTGGGCCTATCTTTTCCTTGCTCAGTCCCGAATTCCCTTGAACTCACTACCCATTTTAGAAGTGACCCCTTTCCACCTGCCATTGTCAGTGCTCATCTGGGATGCTGCTCTTTTTGTAAGTGTTTTTCCGTAGTGGTCATTTCAGAAATGCCTTTTATGCTTATGTAGTCTAAGATAAGTTGTTGTATATAAAGAAACTATTGTGGTAGATCCAACACTATGTGATTAATTTCATACTTAGTTCTGGAGATATCCCTGGGAGAAGAATTTTTTTAAAAGGAATGGGGCCATTTTTCACTTCTTCTATATGGAAAAGGAGGATATGATAAAAGAAAATGCAAACAACAAAATGGAACTGGTAGAAGAACAATAAAGATAACAATTGAATTTTTAACATTATACTGTTCAAAAAAGGAGCTCAAAAATAACTCATAAAATGACCAGAAGAACTAGATGGTGCCCAGCTACCAATGCCAGCCACTCAGAAAGGGATCAAAACTGGAGATTCTGGATAGAGTGGGAAGAAAAACATGGAGCAAAACTCAAAAACACAAAAATGATCAGAATTACTGGTTGAATAGAGTCTGGTGGATCTCCCAAGACTATGGCCCTGGGTTACCCTTCTGGCCTAGAAATGGACTCACACCCATGGATTGGCTCTTAGTCTAACAGCATAAAGACCTACATGCAGAACATCTACCCCAGGGCAATGCACCCACCTGCTCTAGAGAGAGGCACCCCTTAGAGCAATCAGCCATGAGATACCAAAGGGGCGGCATTCACACAGAGGGAAAGCTGGACAGACAGGAGTGCATAGTTAAGAAGGGAACAGGGAAGGGGTGGTCACAGGGACAGGAGGGGAGGAGAGTTTGTTATGGTCAGGGATGGTGACTGGGGCGTGAAATCAAATGTACATGAAATGTTGAATGTAAAATAAATATGCTCTGTAAATTTGTACCCAAAGCAAAATAAAATTTAAATAAATAAATAATAACTTGTAAACTTTAGCTTGTTTAAAAATCAGATAATTTAACACCAGTGGTTTCAAGAACTGTAGTCAGGCACCCCAAAAATCCAAACCCCCTGCCTTTGAGTCCATTCTGACTTACAGCAACCCTATGGCACAGGGTAGAACTGCCCCATAGGGTTTCTAAGGCTTTATATCTTTTTAGAAGCAGGCTGCTGCATCTTTGTCCTACAGATGGCTGGTGGGTTTGAACTGCTGACCTTTTGGTTAGCAGCTCAGTGCTTTAACAACTGTGCCACAAGGGCTCCTTGAACTCAGGCACACTGAGTACAATTTTCATTTTTCCTTCCTGTCAAACAGGTAGAATTTCCTCACCTATTCTGTAGCAGAATTTAACGCTATAGGTATTTCACATCTTTGTATTTTTTATGATAGTTAGATAAATCTAATAATTGTATTTTAAAAAAAGCATCTGTTCTCAACCATGCCAGTTTTTTAAGCCCCTACGTCAATCTTCCAGAAATTTTAATGAAAGCAGAATAAAATTTTCATTTGCCTTTGTTAACTAGTACCCAGTAGCTGTGTTATTATACCAACTATTGGCCACCAAGCTAGGAAGCAGGGCATAAGGTTCCTAGTTTATCTATGAACCAAATAATTAGCCCTTAGAAAATTCAGGATTGGCTGTGCACAGTGGCCTCTTCAGTTCTCTGACAACAGCCCATTGCTGGTTTTCCAGCTCTGGAGGAGAATGAAATGTACTGAATGTCCTCTGTCGCTCTGGTGGCACAATGGTTAAAGCATTCAGCTGCGAACCAAAAGGTTGGCTGTTTGAACCTACCAGCTACTCTATGGGAGAATGTAGTCTGCTTCGGTAAAGATTTACAGTCTTGGAAACCTTATGGGGCAGTTCTACTCTGTCCTATAGGGTCACTATGAGTCGGAATTATTTCACTGACAGTGGGGGTTTTTTGTATGTGCTAGTTATTTCATACATTTCATCTTATTTACTCCTCAAAATAATCTTTTTACCAATGAAAGTGAGGCTAGAGTGGAGGAACAATTTACCCATGATCATGCAGCTGGAAAGTGACAGATTTTAACTGAGTCTCACAGACTCTAATATTTGCCCTCTCTTTCTTCCACCTTAGAAGCCAATCCTTTGCTATAGATTGGAAACTCCTAGAAGGACTTTGCTTCATTCCCATTCTAAGTCGAGGACCTGACATATAGTAGGTACATGGGAAGTAACTGATAGATGAGTGAGTGAGCCACTGCCAGACTTAAAAAGAGGGAAAAGAGAGGAGGAGGAGGGAGGGAGGAAAAGAGGAAGAAAGGAGGAGGAGGTGGAAGAACAGGAGAGAGAGAGAGAGAGAGAAAGAAAGAAATTTGGGTTCCAAAGAGAAAGTAATATACTCTTTTGTAATTCAGAATATGAATTGAGTCTCAATGGGTTTGAAATTCCCCAAGCCTTGAAGCCAACTTTTAAGCTTGTGGCCTGTGGGGTTATGTGATGCAACCTCTATGGGAAAATGCAACATACATCGAACAGATCTTTACACAAATAGGTTAGATGTTTGTCACCTTGAAGTAGTTAAAACAGTACTTAAACTGTGAACAGATACTCTTCCTACCCACTTTTCATAAGGCATAAATGAAATCTTACTCATGAAAGAAAGGATGGTTGTTTGAAAATTACTAAGTTATACTTCCAAAGACAGAGGAAAAAGTCACAGATAAAACTTAAATTTTATTATAAGGAAAGATGCTTAATATCTAGTGACCCTTCCTTGGGTTTCCGAGGCGGCATCACTACGGAAGTAGATTGCCCAACCCTCCTTCCGAGGAGTGGCTGGTGGGTTTGAACCACCAGCCTTCTGGTTAGCAGTCAAGTGCCTTTTATTATAGGGGCGTTATTATTATGCTTTTAATCTTATTCTTTCTATATTTCACTTATGAAAGTCTCTTGGAGAAAGGTAATGGTTGTTTCAAACAGGGAGGAAAAAAAGAGGAGAAAATAATAAAACAAAACTTTTTTCCTTGCTTAAAACATGAGGAGAGCAGACTTCTGCCTTCTGACCAGAGGGGCCCATATTCTAGCACTGTACTGGGCAAGGTTCTGCTGTTATCCATAAGGTTTTCATTGGCTGGATTTTGGAACTAGATTGACAGGCCTTTCCTTCTAGTCTTGTCTTAGTCTAGAAGCTCTGTTGAAATCTGTTCACCGTGGGTGAACCTGTTGTTGTTATGTGCCGTGGAGTCGGACCCGACTTACAGCGACCCCTCCTTGGGTTTCCGAGGCAGTATCAGAACGGAAGTAGATTGCCCCATCTTCCTTCCAAGGAGTGGCTGGTGGGTTTGAACCTCCAGCCTTTTGGTTAGCAGTCAGAGCCTTAGGCACTATGCTACCAGAGTTCCCTGGGTGAACCTATTGGTATTTTAAATACTGGTGGCATAGCTTCCAGCATCACAGCAACACGCAAGCCACCCCTGGGGCAACAGACTGAGAAACAGTGATAACAGGCAAATGTAAATTAAGACCACAGTCACCTGCACACCTATCAGAATGGCTAAAATAGTAACAATAATAATAATAAAGTGATATCATCAAATCTGGTGAGGATGAGGAGAAACTCGATCACTCACACATTGCTGGTGAAAATGTAAAATGATCCAGCTATTCTGGAAAAACTGTTTGGCAGCTTCTTAAAAAAAAAAACTAAACATGCAACTAATACAACTCAGTAATTGCACTCCTGGGCATTTAACCCAAGGAAAGGAAAACTTGTATTTATAGAAGCTTTAGTAGTAATAGCTCCAAACTGGAATCAACCCAGACATCCTTTTATTGGGTTAATTGTTCAACTGTAACACACCTGTACCATGGAATACTACTTAGCCATAAAAAGGAGCCAGACATTGATACGTGCAATACCTAGATGACTTTCCAGAGAACTATGAGTGGAGGGAAAAAAAAAAAATTCCAAAAGCTTATACATTATATGATTCCATTTGTATAACATTCTTGAAATGACAGAATTATAGAAATGAAGACAAGATTACTGGTTGCCAGGAGTTAAGGTGGAAATGGGGTTGGGAGGGAAGTGTATGTGTCTATCAAAGGGAAATGGGAGAGTTCTTACAGTGATGGAAGCCTTCTTTATCTTGACTGTATTGATTTCAGTATCCTAGTTGTGCTAGTTGTGATACTGTACTATAGGTCTGCAGGAAGTTACCATTGGAGAGAAGTGGGTCAAGGGTACATGGGTAAACATAATCCCTACTATATTTTTAGAACTGCATGTCAGTCTACAATGATCTTAGAATAAAAGGCTTAATTTAAAAACTCAAGAGATTGGATAGAAACTAGGATTGAGCAAGAGACTTAATTTATTTTATGTTCTTACCTTTTTAGAAAAAACTAAGAGGCCCAAGGCAGTGGGCAAGACAGGGTCTGGAATTTGCCCAGTTTTGGATAGATGTAAAAACAAATATTTCAGCCAAGAGTCTACCATTCATAGAAACCACTGCCAACGGTCTGGTGTCAAATTGTGGCTTTTATTGGAATTTTCTTTACCGTTTCCCCCACTTTCCCCGATATTGTCTCACTCCATCATTAAAACTCAAAATATTGATACAAAATACACACTCTCAAAACAGGAAATGAGTTCTAAATAGCTGTTTGATACACTCTGCATTTTTGAACTGATCTCTCATTTCCTCAAGTTCAGGCTATCTAGGAAATTCCAAAATTTTCCAAAATTCCCACATCTTATTCGCACAGGAATAGAATTTCATCCTTTGTGGTTTTCTTGTGGATGACAAGGCAGTTGTTCCATATCCTAAACTAGCTCACATTCTAAATAAGGACATGACCTAATCAGCAACACACAGAGAGGACTTTATACAGTTTCTCTTCAAGTTAGAAAAGACCAAGTGGACTTTACCTCTTCTCTCATTCTGAGCACCAGGCAGCTCCCCACTAACAAGCAGCCAGAAGCCAGCTGCTTTTTCTGGGCTTGTTCGCTAGATTTGTTTTAAGAAGACCACATAGCTTTGTTAGGATATGAGTCAGGACATGGTCAAACTCTTCAACAAAGCACGTTCTGTGTTACTTACTACAAAAGTGCATTTTACATAAAGATGACAGCCAACGAAATCCTATAGAGCAGTTCTACTCTAACACACGGGGTCGCCATCAGTCTGCAGTCTATGCAATGGTGGCTAACAACATGATGCTTATATTTAAATGATAATGTTTTCCATTGTAATGATTTTCCTCTTGAGGGGGAAAATGAAAGAGGAGGGTATTTGTAGAATATTTTTTAATTGAATAAAGATAAAACATAGTGTTTTTTTTCTTTTTTTTTTTTAAAGTGCGTTTTCAACATGGACAAACTTAGAGGCCATTATGCTGAGTGAAGTTGTTGTTGTTGTGTTGTTAGGTGCCACTGAGTTGGACCTGACTCATAGTGACCTCTCCTTGGGTTTCTGAGGCAGTATCACTATGGAAGTAGATTGCCCAACCTTCCTTCCAAGGAGTGGCTGGTGGGTTTGAACCACCACCCTTCTGGTTAGCAGTCAAGTGCCTTAGCCACTACACTACCAGAGCTCCTTGAGTGAAGTTAGTGACTCACAAAAGGACAAATATTGTGTGAGACCACTATTGAAAAACATCAAGAAAAGGGTTTCACAATAAAAGAAATATTCTATGATGGTTACCAGAGGTGGATGGGGAAGGGAGGATAAACCATTAACTAGAGGGTAAACACATATTTGGTAGCTCTGGTGGTGTAGTGCCTAAGGGATTTGACTGCTAACCAGAAGGCTGATGGGTTTGAGCCACCAGCTACTCCTCGAAAGGAAGGTTGGGCAATCTACTTCTGTAGTGATACTGCCTCGGAAACCCAAGGAGGGGTCACTATGAGTCGAAATCGACTCAACAGCAGTGAGTTTGTTTTTTTGGTTTCAGACACATATTAACTTGGGTGTAAAACAAAACAAAGTAAAACATTTTTTACAAAGGAAAAAGTTTTTTTTTTTTTTTTTTTTTTTTAAGTCTTTTCGCCCATCCTCTAGAAATTTCATATCCTCTTTCTTTGAATACACCCAGAATTCTAGCATCCCACATCCAGATGTTCTCTCCTAGCTGGGGAATCAGAGGGGGCTGTCATGCCTCCCCAAAGACTATTTCTCTGCCTGACCATAAAACACACGCACACAAGAAGACATATCAGAATGAAAAAATGGTAGTATGGTGTGTCCACTCATGTCATACCATTGAAAGAGATATGATTTCTTTCTGTCTTCAATGCTTATGTGTGTAGTGGGTGAGGGTTCTGATCAACACAAGATTATAGCATTTTTCTCACAAATGGACAGAATTACCTCTTGAGCTGCTCTTAGCATTTCTAAGAAGAGAACATAACTGGGACTTGAGCCCAGGTTCTCTTCTCTGGAGTTTACTAAACAAGCGATCTTCGTATCTTCAGAATGAACTCTTATCATGAATTTCAACTTCCCCAGTCTACTCTGGGATAATGAATCACTCTGTTTTATATCACTTCCTTTAGTGCGGGAGGTCTACAGCTTTCTAGGAATAAAGCAGCTCGTAAGCATCAGAGAAGGAGCTCTGGTGGTGCAGTGGTTAAGGTATTTGGCTGTTAAACAAAAACAAAAGGTCGGTGGTTTCAATCCACCAGCTGTTTTGTGGAAGAAAGATAGGGCAGTCTGCTTCCCCCCAGATTTACAGTCTTAGAAACCATATTGGGGGGGGGGAGTCACTATGAGTCAGAATCAACTTGATGGCAGTGTGGTTTGGTTTTTGGAAGCGTTGAAAGAAGGTCACAGGGCTTACTTCCAAGGCTTCGAGCCAGTTCATTTTGGTTTGACACCCTGCTGAGAACCTGCCTAAGATATACTGAATCAGATCCACATTTCAACAAGATCCCCAGGGGGTTGAACCTGAACGAACAGGTTGGAAGCCCTGATTAATCCACAGGCTGATCTTATTTGACATTCAGCTTTCCAAAGAGCCCTGTCTCCACCAAGCACTGTCTCAATTAGTGATCATGGTTGAGTTCATAACCATCCCCAGGGGCAGCAGAGGGAGGCCTAGAGCCTGCCCAGCCCAAGGCACACAGGGGACCAGAAGAGTGACTGCTGGGAAGCACAAAGCTAGCAGCCACTAACTCACTGCCATCAAGTTGATTCCGGCTTATAGCAACCCCCATTGGGTTTTCAAGGCTGTAGATCTTCATGGAAACAGACTGCCTCATCTTTCTTCTTGGGCTGCTGGTGGGTTAGAACCACTGACCTTTTGGTTAGCAGCTAAAAGCCTCAACCACTACACCACCAGAGCTCCTTAGGGAAACAAACAAACAAACGAGATTATTTGGCAAGGACAGGTAGTCAAATTACACTGACTGTCCAGTGTAAGCCTGGTACGGTACATTCCTCTCCTTAAGAAAAACAAACTACCAAATGACCCATATTGTACATTGAAGGGCTTTAAAAAAAAATTTTTACCTGGCTAACCAAGGAATTTTGGTCATATATATTTAAGAATAGGTACTCTGGTGGCATAATGGTTACAGCATTCAGCTGCTAATCAAAAAGGTTGGCAGTTCAAACCCACCAGCCACTCATTCTGTGGGAGAAAGATGAGGCCATCTGCTCCTGTAAAGATTTACAGCCTTGGAAACCCTATGGGCAATTCCACTCTGTCCTAAAAGGTTGCTGTGATTCAGAATTGACCCAGTGACAATGGGTTTTTATATTAAGAATGGTACTCATGTTACAAACTTCTTATGACTGTACAATTTCAGTTTCTATAAAAATAAGAGATAAGCCCCAGGAACTGTCTAAAGTGATAGCTACAACAAAATGGATTTTTTTTTTT
>NW_006921728.1:4465182-4465896 GCF_000298275.1 Orycteropus afer afer | reverse complement strand
GCAAATTCTTCTGCTAGTTGGGGTTTAGTCCACTTTTGTATTCTTCCCTTCAAGGCTCAGGGGTCCAAGATAATCTTCTGTGTCTGTGTTAATTGGCTTCCCTTTTCCTTGTTGAAGAGCGTCTGTGCAGTCCTTGTGCCTAGTCCGCCATCTTGCCGGAAATCCCTAAAATTATTTCTTAAGATTGACCCTAGAACAGACTTTCCATATTGTTAAATGTACAAAAGTAAAATTCCTTCTAAAAAATGAGAATACAGAGACATGAGACAAAATACAGATGTGAGTCATATCATGCACGTTATAATTCTGTGAAATGTTTCCTATCATTACACTATTGACACTTATCCTTTTATCCCTTTTTATTATATATCCTTGAAAACAGAGTAGTAGGGATGGAAGAATGGTTTCCTCGTAAGTGACTGTTAATGTAACAGGATGCTTGTACAGTGGGAAAGTAGCACCGAGAGAGGCATCAGGTTCACTTTCAGAACTGAGGGTTCTGGGCTCATGTGTTCATGTCTCAGTGGAAACTAAAGTGCTGCTCTATATCTGTCCTTTCAGTAAAGAGCTCTGCTGGTACAGTGGTTAACGCACTTGGCTGCTAATCAATAGGTCAGCGGTTCGAACCTATCAGT
Organism: Orycteropus afer afer; assembly: GCF_000298275.1. Taxonomy (NCBI): domain Eukaryota; kingdom Metazoa; phylum Chordata; class Mammalia; order Tubulidentata; family Orycteropodidae; genus Orycteropus; species Orycteropus afer. The sequence goes on along the minus strand of NW_006921728.1, from coordinate 4,465,261 downwards.
GGCTCCATGGGAGGAAGAGGAGGCAATCTGTTTCTATAAAGATTTATAGCCTTGGAAACACTATAGGGCGTTTCTACCC